>NC_041368.1:15932043-16147043 GCF_900634415.1 Cottoperca gobio
CTGTGATTTCTCTGTCTCACTTACCTTCTTCTGACTGTCTGTCTGTCTGTCTTTCTGTCTTCGTCCCTCCAGCGTTGAGTTTACGGTCGGAGACATGCCGATAGAAAACTTTAGGATGATCGAGAGACATTATTTCAGAGAGAAGCTGCTCAAGAGTTTTGACTTTGAGTTTGGCTTCTGCATGCCCAGCAGCAAGAACACCTGTGAACACATCTACGAATTCCCTCCTCTGTCTGAAGACATCAGTAAGTTTATGTTTTCTTTGCTTCATAAGTCATTTGGAACAAATACTTGATTATCAAAACAGCTGAACAAATACTTGTTTAGGCTCCGATGACATTTTTAGAGTCCTAAGGAGGTAAAAGTATTCCCTTAGTTTAGGGCTTAAGAGAGGTAGAGATCTGCACCTCTGATCCTTCTTTGACTAATGCACACCTCATTTCAGCAGATATTAGTACTACTTGTGCATTTTTGAGTTATCGCCCGCAGGCTTTATTCTGTTCATTTGGTTGCTTTTCATTGAAACCACCTTCATACACCTTTCCTTAATCCTTATTGTTTTCATTGTGAAGGCACTTGTGAGATTTAAAAAATGTTTTATGTGATTAATTACTGGTTCTCTTCCCGATCTGCTGAAATCAGGGGAATCAGTGGATGAAGCATTGCAAAATGAAGAAAGTGATTAAAATTCATCCTGTAGGGAACATGAATGTATGTAACAAATTTCATGTCAATCCCAAAGTTGTTGAAACATTTCACTCAAAACTACAAATGTGAACTAGGGGAGTCAGAGGATCTCCAAAGTCAGTTGTCTGGGGAACATAAATGCCAAGTGTCATGGCAATCAAACAAATGGTTGTCAAGGTATTTCTGTCAAAGTAGTGGACCGACATTCCCATCTGCCATGCTTCTTTAAAAACAAATTGTGGTATTTGGGTATCTAAAAGGTGAAATAAGACAGCCCAGTCTTTTGTTTTTTGTGGGCTACCTCGGTCAAAAAACATTGGATTCAACAAGCAATTCAAATGTGGCTCCCCTTCTTATGTCCTAGGCAGGCTCATTAGCATAAACCGGGTTGGGAACCAGTGCTCTAACAGCAGTGATGTTTTTTTCTCGGCCCACAGTCAGAGAGATGGTCCTGCACCCGTACGAGACGCAGTCCGACAGCTTCTACTTTGTGGACAATAAGCTGGTGATGCACAACAAGGCGGACTACTCGTACAACGGCGGGACGTAAAGACGACACCCTGACGCGAGAGACAGGTGGATGTGCGGACTGACCCGAGGGGCGATCAGAGTACACTGGTGGGGTTAACATCCCGCAATCCAGTAGTCCCTCTCTCTTTATTTCTCTCTTTGTCTATCTCTTTCTCCTGCTGAGAGAAAGCCATCCAGAAACGCGTGTGTGTGTGTGTGAGTGTGTGTGTGTGTGTGTGTGTGTGTGTGTGTGTGTGTCTGTGTGTGTGTGTGTGTGTGTGTGTGTGTGTGTGTGAGCACGTATACATTTGGCAAGGCCTAAAAGAAAGACACACACACAGTTCACAGCTTAGTGTGGCGTCGCTGTAACAATGTGTTTTTGTAACATGATAAACCAGCAAGTAAGCAACTTTTTAGGAAATATCAGATGTTTTTTGCTCTCTAGCCACGTCATGTGAAATGAAAAAAGAAAACAACTTCAAATATTGATAGAAATTATTTTTTTCATCCATGTATGTTAGTGTTTAGGAACAAATATTGCATCTAAAAGGTGTGTTTTTAGGGCTTATGTAACAGTTTTGGGGGGGAATTATTTCTCAAGATTCAGTGCGTGAGTGTGTGTGTGTCTCTAAGTGTGTCAGTTTGAAGCATGATTACTGGTCTGGTAAAAAATATATAATTTAAATGTCAATAATGTGATAATCTGGTTTTTAAAAGCCAAATAGATTTCTAAAACCTTTTTGCACATACACATTAAGCAGTGGTGCATCAGACCTGTTTCCTGTTTCTTTCTCCCTTTGCATTTCTTTCTCGAGTCGTGTGACATGTGTTAGCCGTAGGGCGTATATGTTCATTGTCTTTGCTCAAAGCACAACATCTCTAAAGAGCCAGTAAATAGAAAACTTGTAAAGATGAGCTGATCTGATATGACCATAAATGTACTTTGTCATCCGTGTACCAGTTGTACTTTTCCAGACCATAAGGAAGTTGTTATAAAGAAGAAAAAGAAAACATGCATTTGTAAATGTTGATGTTTTTCAGTCGGATTTGTGTTGCGAAAAGTAAGAAGATTGGGGGAGTGTAACAGAAATCACCCTTAAATCTCATGTATTTTTGTTTGTGCGCAATCTAATCTCTGTTTCTGTGGCCATTGTTTTTGAACTGTTATCTAATTTCTGCCTCTTATACATTTCTGTCTCATTGTTTTCAGACACATTCCAGTGAGTAAGGACCTGAGTGTGTTAATCTTGTTATTTGAGGGCATTTATCTCAGAGAATCAGTAACTGAACTCTCTTGCGACGCCTCTAAATTGTAATTTGCACACTTTCTCTCTGTCTGTGCCGATACACAACCTGACTCAAATTGTATCTCAAATAGTTCTCTATTTTCAGCCTATCTGCACATACTGTCTGATATAAAGCACTTGAAAGTCATTTTGGTTTCTGTGTTTTCAGTGATTCGTCAGTAAAAGTGTGTTCAAAGAAACGCTGAAAAGTATTTGCAAATACTACTTGAGCCAGGTCTGTCAGAAGAGCAGCCAGTTTAAAGGAAATTACTTGAATGCACCTTTTTGTGTGTTCAGATCAAAATTTAAAAAGTGAAGTGGAGATATGGCTCAAAGTGAAATATGGGTGACTTTGATTTTTTGGTTTTGCACAAGATGCTGATGATGTTACAGGGAATACAGAAGAAGAAATAGAAAGGAGAGGACTAAGATTAGACTCTGTTTGTTAATCGGAGATAAAACAGATTGACTTGAATGTTATGTCAAACAAAAGCAACACATATATAGATCAGATTTATTTACGACTGACTGTGACTCATGTACAAATTATTTTGAACTGATGTAAAGTTTTTATGATTCAAATGTCGGTATGACTGAACAGAAGTAAAATAAATAAAGATGTACGGGACTTTTTGAAATATCACAGCGTCCTGACTTATTGTGGGTGTCAGAGAGTTCACACTTTGTTCACATGATGATGCTTTTTATTTTCAGAATACAAACAGCATAAATGTGGAAAAACACATGACTCTGCTGGGACGTCCTGTCTCTCTCTACGTATTCAGTTTATTACAGTTTCCTGTAATAACCACAGTAGATATTGACCTCCACTACAATCGTATCCTGTTGGCAGCCTCTTATCTCAAAGTTATCCTTCAACCAGCGTTTTCATCTATCACTGTACACGATATAAGTAACACCTTCCTGCTATTGATTTGTGCGCTTTCTGTGTTTTAACTTCCTTAATGCTAAACAACGTTTTTCAGTGTTACTAGATTACTAGAATGGATTTATTTAAAGGAATAGTTCAACATTTTAAGAAATACGCTTCCTTTCTGGTCGAGAGTTAGATAAGAAATAGATCCCGCTCTCATGTTTGTCCCTTTCCTACCAGCACTTCTAATGCTCACAAATTAAAACTTTATATCTCGTTTGTTTAAATTGTACCATCAAACAAAGTGTAAAACGTTTTGGGCTATTCGATTGATTTTATGAATTATACCTTTTTCTTTTTAATCTTATATTGTCTTTGTTACACTTATGCAAATAAAGCATTTTAAATTAAATTAAATTTACTACATGATGTCATGAGAAAATAATCCGGTGCATAATATATTTACACATTGATATGTTAATTAATGAGTTTTAGAGGTGCTGTTAAGCATTTGGTTTTTGGTTTTTTTAAGGTTATGACTAGCTATATCCTCTTGTTTTCCAGTGTTTGTGCAATAGTTTCAAATTCACTATACAAGTTTATGAGTGGTATTCATCTCTCTGCAAGAAAACTAATAAGCGTATATCCTAAAATGTTAAACTATTACTTTAATAGCTTTCTCCCATATTTATCTCGAGCGTATTTCCAATTTAAGATAACAAATTTCCCCTTGATGGAATACAAATAATCACCAAAAGTTAAGAAATGTACAGTAAATGCTTGTTCATATACAGTGAGTGTGACAAAAACTGCCAAAAAATAAAAGTGCAACAAAAGAACAAAGACTTACGGTCCAACAAAAGGACCACAGTAATAAGTTAAATCAACTGATACAATTAATTCAAATTCAGCTCATTTACATATTGTCTGTAAACATCACCATCAATAATCACATTTTAAATAATCACTCAAACACACAGTGTACTGCATCTTTGCATTATTTGTGAGTGATAAATACATCAATAATATGACATCACATTCAGGGAAATGTGTACGAGGACGTGATCTGTATCGAGGAAGTGCTGAACACAGCAGGAGAGTCTTTCTAATAATAGAGCTCAGAGTCTAATAGGCTTCACTCTTATCTCTCTCGCTGTAAATCAATCACTTTTATTTTTTTTTAACCAAGGTCTTGTTTTATAGTCATGCCGGTTTGTATGAGAGTGCGGTGCACCACTGCTATGTGAAACTTGGTCTAAATAGTCATCATTAAACTTTATTTTCTTTACCCCGACCTTTAACCAACCTTTGATTTACTCCCCTCCCTTCTCCTTCTATAATAATCAATGATTTTCTCTTTTCTTTTCTTTTTTACTTTGTTTCTTATTTAGTCATGGATATTCAGGCTATTTTGTAGCTAAACACTTAAGATTGCATTCTCTTCATACATCTGTCTCTCTGTCCTTCTTACTCAAGCTGTACTGTTGATCCAATGAGGTAAGTTTCCCATATCAAACATGGCGTATCCCCAGGTGTTGATGCCTAAATTAACAGTCAAGATCCCAATGATGTTCAGCATGAAGCCAGCTTTCACCTGAAGGGACAGACAGTGACGTTCTGATCAGTATACAGTATGAGTATAAAGTTAAAAAAAACATACGTGCAGGTCTTGAAAAGTGTTAAAAAGCAATGAATTTAGTCTCCTCCAAGGCCTTAGCAGGTGTTACGATGTAAGGAGATGTTATAGACCTATACACTAAAATCAAAGACTTAAAAAATATCTTCTAAAAAACCTAAAAGTCTAGTTGTCTGTCCTGCATCAATGTTTCTCTCCAGTCTATGTGAAGGACACTTCCCTCCTCCTACCATCTCCTTTTAATGTATATCCTCTCACCTTTGCTCACATGAATGATTGAGGTAACACTGATTGTGTATCACGTCTATGAATCTCACCATGTCTATGACTTTGAGTTTTCCAAAAGCGAAGGCGATGGCGTTGGGTGGTGTGGCCACAGGCAGCATGAAGGCCAGAGAGGCGGCGATGGTGCAGGGCAGCATCACGTACAGCGGGTGTATTTTAATAGCTACGGCCTATGATAAGAAACAGAGCACAGTTAAATACATGGAGAAGCTGTGTGTTAATCTGTCTGTGCATGTGGACATCTGTTTACCATTGACGCCAGGATGGGCAGGAACAGGGTGGTGGTGGCTGTGTTGCTGGAGCACTCGGTGAACGTCGCCACCAGCAGGCTGAGCACCAACGAGATAGCGTAGGGTGGAATTTGCTCCAGAGGGGACAAAATATCTCCCAGCCACTTGGACAGACCTGACTCCTGTAAACAAATGTTTCAGGCAGAAATGACGTGAAACACAGAAGTGCAGGAACGCCTCACATTTGAAAAGCGGTAACCAGAATAAACTTTTACAACATAAATTAACAAGTAATTGGTTATAAAAACTAACATTCACTAGCGGATCAATCAATTAGATGGTTTGGATGTTTTGAAGTGGGGTTGTATGAGGTACTTACACATATTCAGTGTATTACCTACAGTAGATGGCCCACGCCCAGTTTAGAGAAATAGACATGAGTACCAGCACAGAAGCTAAGCAAAGTATTGTTGTGAACAGGGGCAGCAGCAAAACGTCTTTTAGCCACCTGAAAAAAGGCCCACCTATAGAAATCGTACAGTGTACGCTATATTTAGAATATTTTCACCTCTTTACCAGACCCTTTCCAACAGGGAACAGAAGCCCTCTTATGCTTACCCCTATGCTCTCACCAAAGCCACCGGACTCCATTAAAAAAACTGTTATTTTACCTTGTAGAACACACGAGTTGCTTATCTACGGTTGCCTCAATCGGTTAGTCGGTTTCGGTTTCTGTTATTGTGTGACTTTGGTGTTTTAAACAGTTAGTTCAGATTCACTAAAGTCACAAATTTTTAAAAACTAACTAACCTTTCCAAGCCGCGGTAGACAAGTAACTTCTGTGTTCAGCGCAGTGAAATTATTGCTTTTGTCAATGGAGTCTTGAAGAGAGCATAGATGGATATAACGGTTTCAGTTCCCTGTTGTAAAAGCTTTCTGGTCAAGTTAAAGCAGTGAAAATACTCTAAATATAGTGTACACTTAAACTGATATTGATTTTTTTTTAGGTGGCTAAAACAGGTCTTACTGTGGCCCCCGTCCACAGCAGTACATTGCTGAGCTGTTTCTCCAAACTGGGGGCGTGCCGCCTGCCCTCTGCTGTGCACTGATCTTATACACTATCCATACTTGACACTATGGATAAGTACTTCTTTCAACCCCACTTCAAAACATTTGAACTATCCCTTTAAAAAGGAGAAAACACAGTGTTCATGGGTGTTTACTTCACTGCCAGCAGCCAGAGCAAAGCCTCCTCCCAGCAGCAGGATGATGTTCCAGGGCATTCGCTCATGGACCACCTGCCAGTTCAGCAGAGTTGGGGGAGCGTTCACCTTCTCACCTACGAGACCCAGTTGAAGTGTGAACATGAACATTAATTAGTTTTAAAAAGCAGTGTCATATCCACTGGGTAATCATCACCCAGTGCTCGGATGATCTGAAATGTAGGTCACACGAACATCATTAAAGCATACACTGTAGTATTTTGTATTATTATGGATTTGTGTAATTAGTGGATCATTCTACCTTTGTCGTTGTCACCATAGCTTCCACACTTGGGCATCTGGGAGGGGATGATGAAGAAGAGCATCGACATTAAGATAGCCACGGTTCCATCTGACACAAACCTGAGGGTCACAAGACAACATTATGTTTATGTTTAGTGTGTTTGTTGGGGACTGCAGATTTAGTGCTCAGCAGCAGTAAAGTGCATGTTCATAATGATTAAGGAACATGTCACAGATCAGACTTTATTTTGTTCTTTTCTTGGGA
Organism: Cottoperca gobio; assembly: GCF_900634415.1. NCBI lineage: Eukaryota > Metazoa > Chordata > Actinopteri > Perciformes > Bovichtidae > Cottoperca > Cottoperca gobio. The sequence goes on from NC_041368.1 coordinate 15,939,322, forward strand.
TTTGTTGACAATAAAAAATAATATAGAATATCACCACACTTACTGTTTAAAGTCATACCCAAAAAAAGTAAAGAAAGTGAAATACTCACGGTCCGCTCTGATTGAAGAGCACTGTGGCCCAGCCGTCTATGAAGCCCGGCTCCCTGGTGAACCACATGACTACCAGCAGAACAAAGATGGTGAGCACCCCCCACTCAGCAAACTTCATGGGGCCCAGCTTTTTGTACTCCTGCCTCATCACCGTGTACGCCTCCTTATCTCTGTCGTTTTTCACACCGCAGCCAAATGACTTCTTCAGGCTGAGGAGAAAAGTACAAAGTGCAAAGATGCCGCGGGTCGCTCAACAAATCAAAGAAATGTTTGACGATTTATAAGCATGGACTAAGTTCAGAGAGCTGGTTAAACTTTAAGGTTGAGCAAACCATGGATTTATGGCACTTATTCACTTGGGTTACCAAGTTTCTTTATTGAAAATGTACCTCAACCCTAACCCTACCTCATGGAGTCATGTTGAAGCAGCCTGAGAATAAAGGTGTTGCTGAGTGGTGTGTGTGTCCTGACGCTGTGCTATCGCTTACTTGAAAGCAGCAGCAAAAATAAATAGCCTGATTTGTCTCTGATAATGGCTTGGGCCCTTTTACTGCACCTTGTACCATAAAGCTTATCCAGCAGCAGTAGTGTAAGCACAATATTAACATGTGGGAAATCAGTAGAGCTGGTAAACTAACATCATAATAAAACCCATGACAGATAACTGGCTGCCTGTGTAACGGTAGTTAGTAACACAGTAGACCTTTTGTCAGCGCAGATGTTTGATGTTAAGACATGGACATGTGTTACTAATAATATTAATAATAGCTCTGCTCTGTTCAAGTGTTTGGCTTTGTATCAATTTACAAAGTTAAAAATGTGTTTAATAAAACTTCAACCATAACCTGTGAGAAAATATGTTTCCCTCAAAACCTTATTGATAATGACGTTTAGTTTTATGTGAACATGATTTTGTATGAGACAGTGTTGAACGAGATTGACATAATTAATAAGTGAGCTTTACAGGTGCTGGTTGGTGAATTTTGTTATCTTCTGACAGAGCAAGGCTAGCTGTTTCCCTCAGTTTCCAGTCTTTGTGCTAAGCTAGGCTAACAGGCTGCTGCCTTGTAAGTGGGACAATATTTTATAGTTGGCCATTTTAAACATGCTGACTGTACGAGGGTGAAGTTGTCTTACTTGAAGCCCAGGAACATAAACTGAAGCCAGAAATAGGTCAACACCAGCATGAGCACCATGTTGGGAAAAGCAAAGGCAAACCAGCTGGCAAAGTTGATCACATCCCCGTTCGCAGGGAAGAGCCTTCACAAAAGATGAGAAAGAAGGAGAGGTGAGAGGAGGAACAGTGGAGTTAAGCAGCTCAAATAATATCCCCCTGTGTTTATAAATGCCTTACTTGTCGATTTGACCCTTGAGGATGATGTTAGGGGTTGTGCCAGTGAGCGTGGCCGTGCCTCCGATGCTTGCAGAGTAACACACACTCAGACTCATCCCTTTGGTCAGGAGCGCGTACTTCTCATCCATGGCTTGTCTCTTGGACTCCTGCAGTGACTCTGGACTACAGTCATGTTCACCTGGAGCCCGAGACATTCAGTGACTTAAAGTTATTGGGAAGGTTTCATTTCACAATTTCTCAGAACAATTTACAAAACAGCAACAAATGCACAATGCCTAGGTCTTATAATGGTAGGAAAAACCCTCTGTTTATTCTGGCATTATGTTGGCGACATTCTTATATGAACAAAAATGCATGTGAACACAACTACGGGCAATATCGAGGTCAGCAAAAATGATCGAAGTCATGTCCATATATCGTACGATAAGTCCATAATGTAATCATCGTGACAGGTCTAGATCTAGTGAAGTATTAAACACTAAATACGCTCTACCTATCATGTGTATATTTCAGATTTTGAATGTATCTGTACTGTCACTTTTATATGAATAACTGAAGGGATCCTATTAATTATTATTTGCCTCATTATCTTATTTTCTTAAGTTATGGAAAAGGTCATCTATCTAGAAGACATTTTTACTTACACACTCTGTCCTCCAGCTCAGCCTTGGTGTCAGGCTGTTTCTCGTCCACCATTTCCTGTTTACTTTGACTGATCTCGAGCTCAAACGCGGGGTTGTCCTCAGCTGCAGCCAGGAAATCTCGTTCGTCCGCCCGGGCCTCTGTGGCCTTTAGCTGCTCCAGCACGGCCTGGGCGATGGGCAGCATCATGGCTGTTGTGGCCGTGTTGCTGATCCACATGGACAGGAAGGATGAGACGATCATGAAGCCCATCATTAACCTGTGAGGGGAGTGAAAGGAAATATGATCATAAGTAGAAGGTTGTACTGGTGATCAGATCTGTTGTGTTTTCTGGTTTTGCAGTTTTTGTAATTGAGTTAGTCAGAGCAGATTGGGCTTTTTCGGGAGGGATAATTAAAGAGACAGAGGATAAATGCACGTATATTCAGACAGACAGTGTTTTTTGAACATTAAAGCATGTACCAAATGAACCTGAACATGAGCATTACATGTCCCCTTTAAGTTTCAGTGAATTGATTTAATGACTTGTGAGATGTAGTTGTTGTTCTGGAGACGCATCATGTAATAAGAAGTGCCGAATGGAGGATTTGTTTAATGACTTGAGCATGTCTGACATGTATTATCACTTTAAATAAATCTGATTAAAATTATTAATCAGTCAAGACTATAGAGATCCTTGTAGGCACCGTTGACCCTTTGCTAACATCTTTCTCTTTGCAGTCTGATATAGTGTACACAGGTGAGCTGTAGCACAAGGCTTTCTTACAGGGCCGGACGAACGCCGACCAGCAGCAGAACTCGGAGAGCGATGCGTTTATGAAGGCCCCAGGACTCCACTGCGATGGCCACCAACAGGCCACCGATGAACAGCATGTTCGAGTCTTTCAGATACTCAATACTGACCTGAAACAAATCGCACAGACACTGACTTCAGCAGAGGAATCATGTACAAACATGTACAAATCAAGTGTTTGAATTGTGAACACGCTGTCCCTACATAATGTATCATCCCATTTCTTTTACGAGCAATAAAAGTATATAAAGGGAATTGTGGGACAATATTATCTCTTTTCCTTTTTTAAAGGATGATCTAGTGTACCTTATGCTAAAGGAACTGAAAAGGAAGAATTGAAGCAAGCACCTTTCCTTAGCATCTAGAGAATGCAACCAGCTCTTATCATTGCGGCCACTTGGATACTTGCGGCTCATTTCACTCAGTCAGGAACCTTCCTAAGCAAAAAGACTATTCTACCGCAGCCCACTTAGTGTTGTCCCATTATGAAACATTGCTCTATGCACTGTCAAGGACGACTCGTAACACCTTGCAAAAAGCTACGTAGAATTATAACGAAACCTTAGAAATACTAAATATCTTTCCACCAAAATGTCTAAGAACCTTTTTGTCATAAGCAGCAGTATTTCCCTGCAGGTATCAGAAGGTGGCACATAATAAAGCACAAAATAGTAAATAAGGACTGTACATCTGCCGCCTTCATGATGCCCATCATGGGGAAGAGGATGACTGGCAGTAGGGCAGTCACAGCCAGAGGCATGCACTCTGTGCACCAGTACAGAGCCATGAGGATGATCGCATAACCACATCTGGCTTCCTGTCAACACACACACACACACACACACACACACACACACACACACACACACACACACACACACATGGACACTTGGGTCAGAAGAAATTGGCCGTGAAGTAGAAGTGTTCAGGACAAATCCTCTAAATGAGAAGTGACGAACACCACGTCATTATCGCAGCATTTTGGCATTTTACATCTGAAATATGATGAGATATTCAAAGATACAGATGTTTGACAAAGTCACGCACACATAAACATAGACGGACACACACTTTTAGAGTTCGTACAGTATTTCTCGTCCTTTGTCTTATCTCCGACCTCTCTTTAAAAGGCAATAAGACTTTCCACATGCAGATAGCAGCAAACCTTGATCATAATACAAACAGCTTGTCGAGCTCTTGTCTCACAAGATAATTCTTTATGGTTACTCCGTAAAAATCACAAAGACTGTTTAAACTACCCGACACAAAACTTTCCATCCGCCTCACAAGTTTAATCCATACAAAACTTAAAGTTAAAACAGCAAGTTGAGGTTTTACGGGGGTTATGTGACGGACTATTTCTTAGCAAGAGGCAGTTACCAGGCAACCATGAGTTAGCTGCAATGACAAAACCCACTGAAAAGTCTGGCACGTAAACACATCGTAAGCACAACTTGTCATTGTCACTCTTTGTTTTTTGTACAGATTAAACAAATAAGATATTACGTTTTAATTAGTGAGCTTTGGGAATCTTGTAGGTCTTTTATTTTTTTATTACTTTGGCTAAATCTGGCTAGCTGTTTCCACCCGTGTCCAGTCTTTATGCTAAGCTAACCTGAAGACTACTTTCTGTAGCTTCATATTTAGCGGACAGACATGAGTGTGGTTTCAATTTTGTCATGAACATTTCAAACTATTCCTTTAATGATCATAACTATTATTATTGTTTATTATTAGTCCACCAAACTAAGTGTGTACATGTGTTTTTGCACCTTTCCATAGTTTAAATGGTCCTGCAGTAAAAAATAAAAAACTCAGATAAAACTTTACTCACTAACTTGAGATGAAATGTATTGTGGAAACATTTTTCAAATCTAGGATGCAGCCATCTTTTGCATTTACCTCACCTTCGTCTCTCATTCATCATAAAGTAACAGAGCCTTAAATACAGTCAATGAATGAAGACAAGCAGATCAACATGCTGATGAATGAAGTTGTCCATTTGCACACAATAGGTTACATGGGTCACGGTTTCATAAGGTGACTGTTTTCAACTTATCATGTTGGGAATTTGGCCCTGCAGACTTTATCTTTCTTTAGGATTAGAAAGATTGTAGACCTGATGAGCTACAGAACAAATAATCTATATTCATGTATTGTTAGTTATACCGTAGATGTATGTTCTCAATATTCCCTTTATCATTTGAATGACAAACCTTTATGGCTTCCACTAATAAGTGTAATGCTACATTACTAAAACATGGGCATTAAAGTGGAAAAACTGTCTGAATACTTTTATATTTTAGGGTTTTAAGTAATTATTTAAAGCCATGTGATTGTAGAATAGTTTAAAGAATTATGATGGCATTTTATTCATAAAAACACTTGTGAGTCTCCTTGATTTTGCCAACTGAGCTGCACATTAGGTCTTAAAATACAATATTAGAGCCAGATTAGTAGTTGCAACAATAAAAGCACCTAAAACTTTGTACCAATATGTAATAACTGTTTGGAAGGAGTTGCCACTCAAAGAGCATAATAATAAGATAAGCATGATGAATGAGTGCTTTTGTTTCAATAATGTAGCCAGTGTTTCTCAAATAGGAGTACTTTTGAGTACTTTTTGTTTTTGAAATGTTAATTTAAAAAACATCAGCCATGTGTTCTGATGTTGAATGACAAAAACTAAGAAATACATATTTGTGGAAACATTGCAGCAATACAGCTGAATACAGAGGAAATAAATGTTTTGCAGTGGTCAGGGTATACTTGGCTGAAATAATAGGGAGTACATTAGTTAAAAAAAGTTAGAGAAACACTGATCTAACTCTCTGACATGTGCAGTGCATTTAAGAAAGACATAAGGAGAAAAAAGAGGCACAACTAGGGAACAAACACCTTTCTTAACAGTCAAACCCACCACAGCTGTTACCTGCATTATACTCTTGTTTTAAACACTTGTAATGTTTATTCAGTCAAGACAAACACAGATTTAAACCATCCACTTAATTAAAAAGTTACCTCCATGCACACACACTCACCGATGTAGGGATGATGAGTGGCAGGGGAAGCAGTATGAGCGGAGTAACAACGATGATGATGTAGTTTCTGTGGTACCACAGCCACCTAAACCAGCTAGCCATGATTCTCCTGACAGAATAACTAACTAAACCAGAGGAGAAAAAACCATCCACAAGGTATCTCAAGACTCAAAAATATTAAATAAACCAATCACCAATGTTTAGATGAGCATAACACATACAGTACGTGCCTCGCAGAGACCCACTGAGGTAATGAGACTAATATGCCTGCAACCAGACCCTTTGTATATGTAGAAGCATATCAAACATTAACTCAACACCCAATAGATCCCAATCCATGGCAGAGGACCAGACGAGGCTATTGGGTAGGTCATATTAAAGGTAGAGAGAGGTGGAGAGACTGACAGATGAAGGGAAAGATAGTTTTATCACCTAAAGGACGTAAGCTTTGTCGAGTTTGTAGCCAAAGGTCAGGGTCAGTGCCTGTGCAGCTGAGTTGAAGGAAAGGATACATGCAGCTACTCCTTTTTAGGAATTCTTAAAAGTGACCCTAGTTTTGATAATATATGATGCTTGTTTTAATGTATTTGTTTTTGATGCCCTTTGAATCCAGTCTGCTACAAGGTCGACAAAAGCTGAACTTTTAGTTATAACTTGATTCAAGAAACACCACTACTGTAGTACAAATATCTCATAACTCTGTTGTAAACTGTGTCGTAAGTAGAGAACGGTCTGACATGTACTGTCAGCCTGTGTGAGAGAAATAAAACATTCTTCCTTGAAAGAAAAGTTGAAGTTATAATCGATACGCTTTTTCTTTTCACTACAATTAATGGTGTTGCTACTCCAACCTTACTTAGTCTGGTATGAGACTGCTAGCTTATGGTGGCTAAAATGTTAGCAAACTATATTTCTGTGTAACTGTCATTGCTTGGTGGGTTTGCTGGTTTTATTACTCTTCCCTATGTGTGCTACTGTTATGGTTTGGTTTTTGCAGTAGTGTTATTACACTTACAGTAGTCTTACTTTAAATGAATAGTTTGATACATCCGACAGCCTGTAGCTTAGCACAGAGCCCGGAAACAGCTATCTTGGCTCTGTAGACGGTAACATGATACACCTAACAGCACTTTTAAACTCACTTGTTGACACTTTATATCTTGTTTGTTTAATACATACATAAAGTCAAAGTATAAAAATGAGAATCTTCTATTTGAAAAAAACACCTTCAAAGAACTGCAGTCTTGTTTACGTGTTGTAGCATGTTTGCTAACAAGCTAGTCCATGAAATGATGAAATCAATGAAATGACCCTAAAACTTTGACCCAAAAAGCAACACAGAGTCCATCTTTACAGCTGGGTTACTGACTCAAATCAGGAACTCATATATGTTACAACACGTCTGGAAACCAATAAAGAGCAACATAAGATTTACATTTTTAACTATTCTTAATAAACGTGTCACTGTAGTATTATATGATCTTACGCAACTCAAGGAAATCACTGAGATCTCTCTGTTGTTTTATGACTTATTCCTACACTTCATATGTGAGATAAGGCCAAGGAAAAGCTTCAATTAAGTCATAAAAACACTATCTACCATGTGCTTATATTGTTTTACGAAAGCAACACATCTTAGTGGCTGGAGTTAATTGAGTAAATAGTTTTACATATCCTACATTAGCACTTGTCTTTCAAAGTAGGCTATTACAGTGATTTAGAAGTCTTTCAATTACTATTAATGGTATTTATAAAGATAGCTCAGTATGCAACAATAACTGATAAGAGAGTTGCTTTTAACATTTCAACAGGAAAAAACGAAGTAGAGACAACTTTGCTCCTGACTGAATAATTGGTAAGTGAAATGTTATCCCTCAAATTAAAGCATAAGACTGAGCTGCACACTGTGTTAATGTGCAGCTTTTATATCATGCAATGTTCTATAAGCAAAAGCTCAAAGGTTTGGCAATCATTTTGTACTGAAAGCCAGCCTCCTATTCGTCATAAACATCTTTTAATTGGTATATAACTCATTAACAGACAAAAGTTATGGAGAGAAGATGCGTTTAAAATATTTTATTTATATCTATATCTTTTACTCGTCTGTTACAGGTTGTAATAATTCATTACTTATTAAAGTTACAATCTTCCGCATGGAGTTTCTCCAATCCCTGTTAGTGTCTCACCATCATACATACTGATATAATAAAGATTATGTTGCACCAATTTAGTTTAGGAGGAAAGAAACCCTGATGATGTCCACTTTTATGGAAATACAGTAGTACATTGCTGGAGTACTCGCTTAAAGACTATATATATTTCAGCTTCAGGGCTTGGTATGTACTAACCAAAAACAGACATTACAGACATTTCTTTGCTTTTCACTGTGTGTTTCTTTTAAATAACCGTGTACCATTTTATGTCTTATTAATTGACAAGTATTAAAGATATGGCACTGTTAGTATTCTCAACAACTGATTCAATTCCCACTTAGAAAGCAAAGTCCACATGGTCTGCTAACCTGCCCTCACCAGTTTCCACTGAACAAATACATGTTTAAACACCACTGACTTCCATCCTTATTTGGAAATGCTTCAATTTGAGTGTAGAGGAAAGCTAAATTACCAACGCTCTTTAACTCTTTGACTAAACAAGATCTTTCAATGTTTAACAGAGGGATGAGGAAGTGATAACATTGTTATCTGTCCCCATGGTGGTGATGTGTTGGTTTCAGCCTCTACGTCTCTCCATGGTGCTGAATCTGATCATCAACAATCTTAGTCCACAATAACAATAATAACAATTGGTCATAGTCCGCAATAAAATCTCCTGTTGGTCATAGTCCACAATAAAAGAGCAGGTACTCCACAGATTTAAAACATATATTGTCTTGTTGTGTCTCTTTTTTAACATGCCACTCTAGTTATCAGGGCTAAATTTAGAGGTAGGCATTGTGTTTGCTTTAGGGTTGTTTTTTTACACGCCAGATCAATAAGAGGAAAAAGACTGCCCTGGTTACACAATGTTTGAGCTCAGGAACCTGAAATCAAAACAGCTAAAAGGAATTCAGCCATTAATGATATGTATTGTTTACAACTGTGCTTTTGTCTTCAGTGAAAAAGGTCGATAGCACACTTACGTATGTAGTTTCTAGTCTGTTTTTTAATTTTGCATTTTAACAATTTTCCTAATTAAGATAAAAAGATATCTAAATATATGTTGGGTATTTCTGATCAAATTAAATAATAGTAAGCTGATGTACGCTGTTAAATTTGCCACACAACAGGAAAGTCAATGGGTATATTCTGTGCCTTAAAGTGATCATGTAGATGTCAGGCTGATGTTTCTGGGACAGAGATCAGCCGTCACAGTTTAATGATTATCACAGCCGAGTGTTGACCAATCAGGAAAGCGGACGCCTGGGGGTCAACAGCTTCTGATAAATATCTATTGATCATCTGCACACAATGCTGCACCCCAAAGTGGGACACTCAAACTCATCTGAATAGTTCACTGGTGTAAGGGGTACAGTTGTCTTCTGAATTAAAACTCCACATTTTTTGGTTTGTTTTTTAAAAGTGGGATATTTCGGCATGAAGCCAGCTGTGGCTCTGCTGGGCCTCGTCCTCCTGCTGGACACCACCTTTGCTGCAGAAGGTAAGTCTTCCCGATGGTCTTTTCTAATTGAACCAATCTTAAAGCTAAAGGAAATAAAATACAGGCACACTGAATGCAGATATAGTCAATAAATATTAAAAGTAGAAAGACCGACTAGAAGTATGATGTATGTATTAGTGACATTTTTGACGTATAAAATGTGTGATATTAGTAACAAATTGTACTTTTAGGAATTGTGTGCATTACCTTTATAGTAAATAATTATGTGTTTGCCATGCATTTACCCAAAAGTATCTCTGAACATAAGATGTGACGTTGTATTCTAGATTTATTCTTAATTAAAAAGTGGCTTTTCAGTATCTGTTTAAAGTCTTTTTTAACAGTGTATTTTTCAGAACATGTTGTTTCAGTTTGGTTTTATTTGCAAAATGCAAAACGCATCTGCGTGCGCTGTAACGCCACACAGATGCACGTACACACAAAGAAATAGGCTATGAGAAAAAGTATGTACATTTAAATGGTTGTTGGCGGTGGACGGTAACTGACATTAACTGAAGAACTGTAGCCTATTTAAGTAAATTATTATTTTAAACTTTATTCCACAGCTGTTATTACTATTTACCTTTCAGATTAAAATTTAACAATTTAGTTTGACCCCCTAGACTAAAAGACCTAGTAACTCTAAATAAAGTACATAAAACTAGCAACTCCTACAACTGCTACAAAAAAATTAATTGCATTGATGAATCAGTGCAGTATATTATAATATAATCAGTCAAAGAGGCCTTTATTTCTATAGAGAGAATGTTTGTAATGCAGTGTTTTGAGTATCTGAGTAGTTCTTCTACCTCTATATCAATACAAGTCATTTTACATTGAAACTAAAAACCTGAATTTCCCCAGAGTCCTGTGACGGTCGCTGTAGCATCTTCAACCCGCTGACAAAATGTCAATGTGACTCCATGTGTGTGTACTATGGAAGCTGCTGTGGCGACTTTGACACCTTCTGCCCTAAAAAAAGTGAGTAGAATATTACCATTTCTATGAATAAACTATTTGTATTTTAAGTTTAAGTTCTTGGCTTCTGTAAACGATTCATTTCTACTGAAACATCTCCATGTGACCCAACTTTTGTCTGTTCTGCTCACAGTTGCTCGTGGCGATACCTTTAAGGAAACAGATGAAGTAACAGAAGCAATGACGGCAAATTTTACCGAGAGCACACAAACAACTGTCCCACCAACTTTCAACACAGTCGCCGAAACCACCACTGCCGCTCCCCAACCCACCACCATACAAGGGCCCTCACCACCTGTAGACCTTGATGCAGCAGCGTGCAGCGGTCGACCTTTTGATGCTTTTCTGCAGCTGAAGAACGGGTCGATATATGCATTTAGAGGTCAACCTGGACATCCAAAAGAGTTTCTGTCCTATAAGTATATGTACAGTCTGTTTGTAAACACGCAGCATTCAAATTTGGCGCCGGCTCAATGAGCGAGCGGAGGAAAGAGAGAGAGAGAGCAGCGGTGTTTTGTTTCACAGCGTTTACATTCTAAAGCACAACTAAACACATCCGCACCTTCGCACAACCCTGTGGGAAGGTGTCGCATTTTGAATGAAGTTGTATAAGAAAATGCTGCATATTATACCTTTAAATAAATGTAATTGATTATGGCACTGATGCAAAGCCTATACTTTTCCTCCTAGGTGAATATTTCTTTGAGTTGGATGACAAAGCCGTACTTCCTGGTTACCCAAAACTCATCGAGGATGTGTGGGGGATCTCTGGACCCATAGACGCTGCATTCACACGCATCAACTGCCAGGGAAAATCCTACATCTTTAAGGTAGATTCTTCTAAACTTAAACTATACTTAAGCTGCAGGTGTATTCTGATTACTCTTTGCATGGAAATTAAAGGATAATCAATACTTTTTATGCTCACAAACACTTGGCTGTGAAAAAAAACCAAAGAATGCTTTACACGGTTGATTATTCATTTCATTAACAATGTTTCAGTTCTCAAATCTTCATCAGGCTATAACACTTTTAAATGTATTATTTTAGCATTATTCCCTTTTATTAACCTCACTGCTTTGTGCTTTGTATTTATTCTCCCTCAGGGGAACAAGTACTGGAGGTTTGACGGTGATGTCTTGGATGACGACTATCCGCGAGACATTTCAGTCGGCTTCGATGGCATACCAGATGACATTGAGGCCGCGTTTGCCATACCAGCACCGAGTCACCGTGGCAAAGAGAAAACCTACTTTTTCAAAGGTAATTGTGTAGGGGTATGTGATATTTCTCAGTATTCAAAAACTCCTTGTGCCCAGTTTAAACTGTGATGGGTTGATCCTCCAGGACATGATCAATGAGTGAATGCAGTACTCTGCTTTGGCTCAACTTGCATTTTCAACCAGAATTTTAACAAGCAGTTTTATTTGAGTAGTTTGGGGAAATAAAGCCATAAAGTAATTCATGATTTTAAAAAACATTCAAAAAAACATTTGTGCCGCAGAAATATTTTTATTATATCTTTACTTATTTTGTAGTGGAAGTATATTTACTCAAGTTTTTGTACTTTTGAGGTACTAGTACTTCATTTAAGTAACCACATTTTATGCTACCTTATACTTCAACTCCAATATAATCAACAAATACATTATGATGCCTTATTAAAAAGGTGTTAGTTAAATAATTAACCCAATAACAAAATATATATGATTCTGAACGCCATTCTGCGTAATGATTACTTTTACTTTGGTACTTTGAGTATATTGTGATGCAAATACTTATTTAGGTAAACATTTGAGTGACAGTATCTTGTCTCATTATTTCATACCGATGAAACTTAGTGACTAAAGTTCTAGGTTTATTAATTAATACATGTTGATTGAAAGTTTTTATCTATATAGATCTTTTTCACAGCACAGTAGGAATAGCTCAGGTGGTCTTAATAATATTAATGATAGCATGCCGCTAAATGGAATTCAGGAATCATCAATTTTATTATTTACACCAGTTTTTTTAAACTATTGTGGCATGTTAAAACGTGTTTCTTTCTTTCTTCAGGAGACAAGTATTACCAGTATGCGTTCAAGAACCAGCCTTCCCATGAGGAGTGCGTCCAGATGAGCAGGTCCTCCCCATCTGTGCTGTTCACAAGCTACATGGACCTCTTCTGTGATCAGACATGGGAGGATTTCTTCACAGAGCTCTTTCAAAGCTCCTGTAAGGCTCAGCTTTGTGTTTTCTTGTGTATTTACACGTGTGTTTGTCTCTAATCATCCCTCATTTTTCCTCTTCATTCAGACAGCAGTCACCACACAGGCACTGGTTTCACCAGTCGGGACTGGCAGGGCATCAGCGGCCCTGTAGATGCAGCCATGGTGGGACGAGTTTACCTCAGTTTCAAGCCCACGGCCCCTCCTGCAAAGAGGCGCAGCAGTAGGAGGAGGAGGCCCAGCAACAAGCGTGCACAGCGAAGAAGGCAGAGTCGCCACGTGTTGTTTGATGATTTCTGGGGTTATGATGATTGGTTTGACTACAGCGACTTAAGCGACACCATTGATGAGAGCACGACACAGGAGCACAAAAGCACCCCCATTCAAAATGTGTATTTTTTCAAGAGAGGTATGAATACATGGAGTCAAAGTTAAACTGTTACAGAATGAAAAAGATTATCTTTAATCATGTTTCCTTCTCTTTTTATAATGCCAGATAAATACTACAGAGTGAATCTGCAGAGAAAACATGTGGACACTGCCGAACCTCCTTACCCACGATCCATTGCAAAATACTGGCTGGGCTGCAAGAGTGAAGAGATTCTTGATGCATCGAGGGCAGAGAAGAAATAGGCCAGCTGAGTCCATAAGGAGAAGTTCCCTCTGTGTTTTAACCCTCTAAGTGGCAAGTCTTTAAGTAATTTCAATATGAACTTCTAATAGCTTCTGTTAATTTTGTTGTAAAGCATTTCATTGGAGATAAATGCCGCCGAGGATGTCCCCTCTATGTTTAGGTAATTAGGCTGAAATTCTGTACGATTTAATAAACTTCAGATTTCAGTTCTGCGAGTGCTTCAATATTCCTCTTGTATATGTCATCACATACAAACACACCTAATGCATTCCCTGCTTAGCTATCACAAGTAAATGCATATCCCTAACTTAAACACATTTCTGATCTTAACCCTAATAAATGAATTCCTCAAACAGCCAACAATATTTGGTTCTGACCAATACCTCCAATTCTCATTTCCTTTCACAAATGGTCATACTGGCACGTGTATTCTCTGACCCTGTACATGCACACACTGACCTCTGTTGGACTATATATTAGCCTACATCCCTACAACAATAAAAGGTTGTTGCACTGTGACTCTGTTCTGCTGAAATTAGTTTCTTCAGTCTGTCCAGCAGACACCGTGTGCACCCTCTGCTGGACAAAAGACTGCAAGGACACAAAATTAAAAAGACACACCGTATATCATATAGTCTCATATTTATATGTCAAATCACATAAACTCTGTTATTTATATGAACTACAACAAAATGGTTTATTTTGTGTTTGGCTGTTTGTTGTTCCCATGTATGTTGATCTGTTGCTCTGACATCTGACCTTACTACACATTTTTAATTTGTTCATAAAGAATATCTTATATATTTTTGTTGGCATTTAGTTTGATTTTGGTTTGTAATCTAGTCAAATAGCTTGAGTAATTTTTAATTTATTAAAATGATATCAATGCCTCTCTTTCACTGGACACTGTCAACACAGTGATATGTTTTTTAAGCTACCAAAGATCACCGTTCATACAGCTGCATGTTTACTTCCTTTACCGTGTTTATATATTACATTACTGTTACAAAGAAACTATTAGTAACATGTTAATATCCATGTAGTCTAACAAGACCTGGACATCCCTGAGGAAATCCCTTCCGGTTTCCAGTATGAAATATGTTTCCTTTATGTTACCGAAGTACTTACTAAAGTATAAAAAAACCGATGGTAGAGTTTAACTCTAATATTTCCACGTCGCTTTGTAGACATTGAACCGGCAACAAAAAGGCACCGCTGGGATTCGAACCCAGGATCTCCTGTTTACTAGACAGGCGCTTTAACCAACTAAGCCACGGCACCACGTGACGACGAGGCCGGCAGTAGACAATATATATAAAACTCACACAGAGTATATATTAAAATGTTTTATTTGTAAAGCACATGAAATACACTACAATATGTAGATAACTATAGGATACCTGAATAGTTCTACACAATTAATTCACATAAGGAAGTCCTTTCATCATTGCAATCGCACAATAAATACTCTATTACAGCTAAGCCTATTTACAATGTGGTCTTAAATACGTAGCCTACTCTTCTTCCCTCTTATTGTATCAGTCAACCCAAAAGATAATCAATCATTGCTGCAGAAATGTCCAATTCCGACATTTTAAAGTCGCCCAGCTCCTGAAAGCACATATCGGACAAGTCGTCCGTGGATTCGTCGGTGCTGCAGAAGCTCTGCTGACTCTGGATGTTCTCTTTGGGTGCAGGATGTCCTACTGAAGCGCAGCGGCTACCTGCAGGTTGGGATCCCTGTGCATCTCCGAGGAAAGCCTCAAAGTCCTCCGTCAAATCCCATTCACTGAGCTCGCTGTGTGGGAACAAATTGCAGTAATCGGTATGAAAGTATGGGGTTTGGTAGTCCTGTGTAACTTCCGGTCCATGCGGGTAGCACGATGTAGCTTGGTCGGCGGCGACAGGGGATGTAGGTGCGGGCAGTGACGTTGTCTGACCCCCCGGGATGGTTGAGAGCCTGGTGGACTGAGGTAGACAGGGAGCAGGGTAGCCTGGTGGGCACGGCAGGCTGGGGTAATGAGGGAAAGAAGGAGCCAACTGTGGGAAAGGTGGACTGGGACTTTGAGTGTAGGAGAACTGATGCAGGTAGTCTGCAGAGGGTTTGTGAACCTCTCTAGTTGCTTTCTTGCTCTTGAAATAGCGCGCGCGTCGATTTTGAAACCAGACCTGTTGAAGATAATGAAATGTGGTTATTTGTATGGTACATTGGGGCGATATCCAAAGTTACGCATGTGAAGTCTGTTAAGCACGTGTCATACCTGAATTTTAGACTCAGGTAGCCCGGTTATAGATGCAAGAGACTCCTTCCTTTTAATGTCCGGGTACTGTGTGACAGAGAAGGCTCTCTCCAGCTCGCTCAGCTGCACCTTGCTGAAAGTTGTGCGCTTCCGGCGGCGCTGAGTGTCCGAGCGCGTCCTGTGGGGAACATAATGATGCGCTAGACGGAAAGGACGAAACATCAAAGTTTTAATAAGCTTTTCTGACCTCTCAATTATAATTAAACATACAGCAGGTACAGACATTAACTTTGGAGATGGGTAAAGCGACTTGAGGAAATTATTTATACGTCAAATCCGCTGATCTTTAAGCAACACAAATAAAATGCAATACTGTATTTTAAATCTACAACTGGTTCCCTAAAACAGTTTTTAAAAAGTGTTAACAAAATAAAGGTCAGTTACTTACCTCTGCTGGAGTCATGTACGTAATTGTCGTTGTTGTTCATATCCAGACATGAAGCGGGCCAATAATGTCCCGAGTAAAACGTGTTCATATCAGAAACATGACCGCCAGTAAAATCCAACCCGAATGCCATGTTCCTCTGTAGAGTTCAAACACAAAGTAATATCGAGTCCTCAAGAACTCTCCTCGACACTGATGATCACACAGGATACCAGAGGGTTTTATACTTTGCTTGACGGACACAGAACGACCCCCCCTGACACCCCACCCTCCTGCACATCTCAGTGGATATTGTCAAGCCTTACAAACGCGTGCCTTTGATGTGTTACACACCTATTAACGGCTGTCCGGCTAATAGGTGTCTGTTTGATCCCAGGTGACCCATTAATGTGCCCATTTCCCCTCGACGACAAGCTCTATCCTGCAGGAGCGTGAAGTCCAGCAACACTGAGATATTCTGGTAAATATCTGCGCATAAAAGCCTAAAACATTTCCAAAACCACTCACACCAGTTCAGTTTGTGCATGGGGAAATGGAAGAATGGAAAATGGCAATATTTTTGTGCAATTTCTAAGTGTATATGTAGGCCTAAAAGCACTGGGTTTAGATTACATGTCTTTGATTTTCATACCTCCAAAGTAATGTATTAATTTATAGTGTTCTCCATAATATATCTAAAAACTAAAATACATTTGAACTCGGTTACACAAGGATAATAACATGGCGGGATAAGTAACACAATCGCACTTTTTGACACTTCAGTCTGTGGAACATCCTCTGCTCTACAGCTCGCTGCCTCCTGGTGCGCATCAGAGGAAGAAACACACAGTGTGTGGATAGTGGAAGTGTATTGAAGAAGCTGCCGGAGTGTGAGGCTTCAGTCAACTATAAAGTGTCGAGGTGACAAATCGGGCTACTTTTTCTCCTTCCTGGTCGGTTGTGTTTCCAGCGATCGAGACATCAAAACACCGGATAACGCACAGTCCAATGCACAGCCAGTTCCCAGGTTAGTGCCAGACTCACAGTGTATGGGCCATTAGAAACATCATTTACATTTTTAAACATAACAGGCTCAGAAGGGAAAAAAACTAGGCATGGAAATGTATTCAATTTAAATGTGTATTTTGCTTTTCAGAATTATTTCAAATAACTATAATGGCATGCCAAGCATTGCTTCTCATGTATGGTGAGCACGTGATGATGGAAATGATTTTGGAGCCATAACAATCTAAAGATTAGACATTCACCGACATGATTGGCTCACATTAGCAGTGAAGTATTCCACATTGGCTCCTGCTCTTTACGAACAATGGACCATTAAGATCATAACTCAATCCATCGCTGGCCGTCACATGATTTACATTAAGACAAGATGTCGATACCAAAAATAGATGGGCCGTCGAAACAGGGTCACGTGCTGCCAGAGCCCTCGTGACCCCTGACACTGAACATGTTAAAACAGAAACATGGAGTAACGTTTTTATGGTTTATAAACCTCAAATCTGAATAAGTAATCTGTAGCATTTCCCAGTTTTAAAGCTTGTAACGATTTGTAATAGCCTATATTTATATTTATATTTATATTTATATTTATATTTATATTTATATTTATATTTATATTTATATACGTAGGCTATTTTAGTTGGCCTATAGTTTATAGTTTACGGTATGCTATTTCTTACACAAGGACAGTGAGAGATTAAAAGAAGCCACTAGATGGCAACATTAGACCGTTTAATAGGGATAGATTCAGAAACACATAATGACAATCTATCTAACTATCTATCTATCTTTGTATTTATATATCGTAAATAGCCTGTTTGGATGGACTTTTATCATAGTCTTACTTCCCTCTTCCAAGTCAATAACATTTTAATTAACTCCAATATGGAGACTTTATTCCACACTAGCCTTCATTTTACATAAACAATTATTCAATGAATATAAATTAATACTAAAAAAATAAATGAGGCTCAATGAAGCTTTCCAGCACATATTTCCTCTGTAATAAGAATACAGGTTGTGTAACACTACTTTTGCTATATGCTGCAAACATTGGATTTCTGGGATGTACGTATTATATCTGATTAGTAATGAACTTTGCCGTCCAATGTTATAAGAATGTGATAGGCCTATACATAAGCTACGCAGGTACAGTATGGTAAAATCCAAAATACAGACATGTGACAAATTAAAGAAAAAAAACAGAATAAGATGAAGGAGAAATATAACAGTGTAATGGTGACTAAACACAACAAACTGTCATTAAAATACATTTATCTGCAAATTAGTTTGTGCCATTATTTAGTTTTTATGTTGGAATGTGATTTTAGATTATATACTTTAATATTAACTAATTTGACTAAAATGTCTTGGGTGAAATCACAAACAGACATAATGGCCTGTTTATATACATTTCTCCTTTCCACTCACACATTTCTTGCTCACGCAGTGACGTTCTTCATCTCATTTTGAGTTTCCAGCCACCAAACTGTATATTCCTGACCTCTCCATAAAAAAAACACTCACAATACACAAACTGTCCCTTTCTCTGTGTGTCTGAATGCTTCAGTTTATACCTCACTAACTCAGGTGTGCACACAGAGAAACGCTGGTCTTCTGTATCCACACTCCTCTCTAAGAAATCAGGATTGACACTCAGGTGTGAATGACACTGTGCCCTCCTCTCCCTCACCGGACATCCTCGCTCCTTCCCTCACAATACACAAACCCCATTCCTCAGCACGCTGTTTGATGTGGAAACCCCTTCCACATTTCCTCTCAACCTGAGAGATATTTGGGCCTAATCACATGTGCTGCATGACTGAGGTGAGGGGGTTACTACCTGCGTCGTGTCACGTGTGTAAACTCTTTCTGGATCTCAATAGAAGCTGAGTGTGACTCAGATAAAATAACCTCAGACTCTTTAGGGAAGGCAGGGAAAGCAGGGCACATGATTTAGTAAAGCTATAGTTGCAAAATTAATATCATGATAAATGATCAGTGACGAAAACATAAACTTGGCATGTAATAAGAGTGTTGACACGTGCTGCAATCTATTATAGATCGTGTGCATGTGATGTCACGCCTTCCTTCCAACCCGTAAGTCAGCCATGTTGGATGATATACACAACCAAGATGGCGCCGGTTCGCGTGGGAGTTGCTGCAACGCTTCGTAATTTTCTTTGTATTTAAACATCTAAGATTGAAAGAAAATGCCAATCGTGTACGCAGTGTATAATTGTGGTAATAACGCTACTCGTGACCCAGAGAAACGGTTCTTTAGATTTCCTTAAATCATCAAAAACAACGATCCACAAAAGAGGGATGAATTACTGTCTACCGAACGCCGTACGCTGGTTTAGCAACATAACTCGTGAGGATTTAACAGAAGAAAAAGCACAATTCACCCATGTGTGTGGCGTCCACTTTATATCTGGTAAGAGCTCATGCTAAAGCTATGTTTTCAACGTTTACGTTAAACATTTGTGCTTATGATATACCCGAACACTGTAAGACCTTACTTCTCCATATCGCTGACTGGTAAATAAGGCACTTTCTTTACATGTGATGGCATTTGCTCTTTTCTTCTGTGCATGTTTTTGTTTGGCTTATTCTTGAGACTACTTCACTTGCGAAAAGCAAAGCACCAATGTGAGAACATGCTTCGCTTACTCCAGCCATACAATCACAGTGTGCAAGGATAACATCGCCGCTCTTCTCACTCACAAACCACGGCTTGAGCGGTGTATCTCGAGCTCTTTGAGAGTGATTTACACGGGCATGGACGAGCACCCTGTCATCTTTCAGTGGTTTGGTAAGAAGACTACCAACCCAGCCAGAAACAAAGAAATTATAAGCATCTAAGCTCTTGTATGCCTTCATTTGTGCGTTGGTTGCCCACGACGTTTGTAGCACAAGGTAGTTCACAATATCCGGATATTCAATCGGCGGTAATGAATCTAAATCCTTAATATAATCCGACGGCTTTAGCGTGTACGGGTCACGACCGCAAATTTGGACTTTTTCCTCTGAATCTTGCCTTTGCAGAGGACTCCAGAGAGTCACAAGACTTTGAAGAAGTCGGAGTTGTATTGCTGTTGTTGTTCGCTTTAGATGCCATTGTTGATTTGTATATCATCCAACATGGCGTTGCATGCATACGTCACACAGTTTTGTCACGTGTTTGCACACTATCTATAGGCTATCAATGCCATATGGCATCAAGTTGGTACTTATATTATTTAGATTCTGTACAATACAATACAACTAAGCGTCTTTGAGTTTCTAGAAAAGCGCTATACAAATCTAATGTATTATTATTATTATTATTATTATTATTACAATATTTGTCATCTCCTATTTAATTTGTGTTTTATTTATTTTTTTGTGAATATGTGTGAAATTTTTAATACAATGCAGTATTTGAGGATGATGCAACTGCAATTTCATTTCATTATCAACTATACTTGTCCATATAAAGATAAACATAACAAATAAATAGTTAAAATCCTCTTGACCCAGGTTTTTATTTTGGATTTAGCTTTACTTCTCCAGAACTTGGACCAGGCAGGAGAAATAACAGGATATCAGATCAGATAAAACAGAGAGTTGAATAAATACTGCATAGTCTATTATATCATTATTGATTATTATATAGGCCTAATACTCGTAAATTGTAGCTTATATATTATGATCTAAGTATTTAGACATTACTTTAACATATTTTTACATTTGGAGTAAACCCAGGCCTGTTCTTTTCTACAATATGATCATATACATTTCTGATATTTCTAACAGTGTCTGGATATATATATATATATATATATATATATATATATATATATATATAGTTTTAATGCACCAAGTAGGCTAATTGTTGTTCAAATTGGTTTGAGAATATTTTGTTGTCACTATAAAGCCTCATCTCAAAATGTTCAAGATGTTGTCCTTTGCTTTATCTGAGCAAAGCTTTCCATTTAATTTAAAGTGAATTATTCTGTATAATAGACAATTTAAATATGTTCTTGAGGGATTTTTTTAGGGACTTTTTTTAAACTGTTTATGATAAAGTTGGAGGGCTCTTGGTTTGTTAAGCAGCCTTTGCCTCCAGATATGTGTCATGTCAAAAAGGGCCACTATGTTCAACTTCACCATCTTAGTTTAAGTATTAACATGATAACATTTGCTAAGCACCTAACACAAAGCTACAACTGATGTGAATAACTAATAACAAGTTCATTTGTTTTTGTTTTTGTTCCATGTATGTCGGCTCACAATTTCATGGAATTTAATGAAGTAAATGTTTAGATATTTGAATCTGAAAACAAAGTGGTGGTTCAACTGTCATCATAGAGCCATGATGCTAACGTGGCTAACAGCTAACAGCAGCGCAGCGGCCGTTTGGTCCTGCCCCTGTGGGCGGTGTGACCTAACGGGGAAGGAGAGCCGTGTTTCTCTGCCTCCGTCATTGTTCAGAAGGTGTTTTCTCCCCATCAAGACGGAGAGGGCTCTCAAGACATTTTCCGAAACTCAAATCAATCAGGTAGGAATATAAACTAAAGTAAATGTGCGGTGTTTTCTCGCTTTGGTTTAAGACGGTTGATCTAACGGCTGATCTAACGGCTGACAGACAGCGACATGCGGAACTGTGGAAACTTAGCGAAACTGAAAAAAACGGTTTATTTGTAATAAGAAAACGAAATGAACGCACTTCAAAATATAAGAATTATGTATTGTATGATAACTGTGGAATAGTTGAGGTTTAGTTACAGACCGGATATCATCATTGCATATTGTATTTGTTTATCCTGTCACTGTAGTGTCTCATTAGGCCTACTCTTTTAACTCTGACCTAGTACCCTAAGTTATACTTTTCACGCAGGTTTCCTGTTACAATCCTGTTATAACCGATTCTCCGTTTGCTATTAGCAGCACAGACAGGTCAGTTGAACTGCGTCCCTCCAGATCAATAAAGAAAGGTTATTAGGTGAACTGGGTCCTTTAAAACACAGCGTGCAGTGGTTTCATTGCTTTAACTATACAATATTATACTTTTTCAGTATCACAATGTAAAAATACTCCACTACAAGTAAAAGTCCTGAACAGTATTGTACTTAAGTATAGTACAAAAGTAGTAGTGTTTGTTTCTGTGCAAAACAAGACATTTGAAGTAAATGTTGTTGGCTTTTTTCAACATATTCTGATATTTTAGACATCAAACGAGAAAATAATTGATTGCTTAATTTAATAATCGCTAACGAAACTAATGTTTAGTGTATCCCTATTACTGATGATTATGTAAGGATCATTAACGGATTACCAAAATAGTTTCCAAGTGTTTTTGTGTCAATCTACTAATCAACTAGTATTGTTTACTGGCTTCTCGACATGCTGAATGAGTTCCTTAAAACAAGAATAAGTAATGTTTTTTTATACTATACTGCTGTAATGTATTGGAAGTGAACCAGAACTGCATTATGTGGCCTGTAACCAATCACTTTACATTACATAGTGTACAGAGAGGATAACAGAGCAATGCAAAGTGTGTTTTTGTACCAAGATTTCTCCTACACAACAACAAGTATTATACATAACTAGGCCTCATGTAACTCTCATAGATACAGTCAGAACAGCAGACTAAGCCTTTTTGATTCTCTCCCCCCCCCCCAGGATGTCCCGGGAGCAGCAGGCGGTGGCTCGTGCCAGGAAAGCCTTTGAAACAGGCAGGTCAAAATCTCTAGATCACCGGATCCGCCAGTTGAAGAACCTGCAGAAGTTGTTCGTTGAGAAACAGAGCGTGATTTCAGATGCCATCAAGAAAGATCTCAATAAGGTGACTAGCGAGAGGCTTTTTATCGCGGCGCAAAAATAATCAATACCTGGTCTCCAACAAGTGTGAGAGCTACGGTCCAAGAATAAAACTAATCAGTCTGTTGGTTCAGACTTTTGTGTTTCTTAGTTTGTGGAAATTAGCTATATGCTATTAGCTTTTAGTCCTTTCGATGCTATATACTGTTTCTATTCCAGGTTTTCATGGTTTTATCTACGCATAACAAGGGTCAGACTTTGTCAAGGGATAGAACCATGAAGTTAGAAGGTAGATTAGAAAAAAAGAACTAAACAACTACGAACCATATTAACAAACAACTGATACTATCGTTTCAGAAAGTCAGAAGTATAAAAGACAACGGTTGTGGAACAAGTTAAAGATGCAAATATGAATGAAAGTAGAAGGTAGATTATAAAACATAATGAAGGAATAGTTCAGATTGGTTACCTAAAAACAAACCCAAGAATGTTATAAAATTGGATCCGCTTAACAATTTCCCTTGTGGAGACCTTAAAGGATAGTGTGGCTGTATGAAGTACTTATTCAAGGTCAGTTTATTAACTAACGTCCCCAGTTTGGAGAAGCAGACAGGAGTACCTTAACAGTAGCTAAGCAATGTACTGCTTCTCTTTTAGCCTCCTAAAAAACTAAATATCAGTTTAATATGTACGCCATAATATAGATGTTCACTGCTTTACCTTGCCATGAGACAACCCTTTCCCTATCCTCTCTTCAAGGCCACCAGACTCCATTTAAAAAAACAGTTATTTTACCTCGCAGAACACAGAAGTTGCTGGTCGACTGCTCAATATGTTAGTTTGTTTGGGTTATTGTGTGACGGGTGAATCCGAAGTAACACTTTAAAACTTCAAACTCCAAACTGGGGGCATGCGGATGGCCATGTACTGTAGGTAATACACTGACTATAGATAAGTACTTCACACAACCCCACTTTAAAACAACCAAACTATCCCTTCAAGATCTCCACAATGGAAGTTAATAAAGTGGTTACAATTGTAAAACTTTCCATGGTTTGCAAATAGGCTTTATAATGAAAACATAAAGTGAGAAAAGACCAAAAATAAATACTACATCAGCTATGAGCAAGTCCGACGTTATTGTCTTCATCCCCAGAGCGTATTGGGAACCCAGCTGTATGAGACTCTGGGCTTGGAGGGGGAGATCAACCTGGCCATCAACAAGCTGAAGGAGTGGGCGGCCCCTCGGCCCGTGGAGAAGAACCTGGTGACCATCTCGGACACCCTCTACATCAAGCCGCAGCCGCTGGGGGTGGTGCTTATCATCGGGGCTTGGAACTACCCCTGGGCTGTCACCATCCAGCCGCTCATAGGAGCCATCGCTGCTGGTACTGTGTGTGTGTGTGTGTGTGTGTGTGTGTGTGTGTGTGTGTGTGTGTGTGTGTGTGTGTGTGTGTGTGTGTGTGTGTGTGTGTGTGTGTGTGTGTGTGAGAGAGATGGGGGTTGGGTGTGGTTGGTGGGTGAAAGGGCAGTGTGTGTGTCTCCATGTGTGTGATGTAACAAGGTCAGCGTTCACATTTCTATCTGAATTTTGAAACACTAAAGCAAGATTTGTCCACTCAAGCTATTTCAAAATGATACAAAGTGGCAAAGGAGGTCACACTTTGCAGACATCTCAAAGCTTATATAACTGTCTGTTGATCCATTAACAAACCACCAAGACTGTTTCATTTCAGTGTATTTTCAGTTATTTCTCGTTCTGCTTTTACTTTTTTAGTCCTGTCCCCTTTGTTACCCCAGTTCCTGTATAATCCAGGCATTTCCCAACATTCTTTACTCTCTTAGAGATTAATGGATCAAAGGCCTTTCTGTACGGCAGACATGAAAAGAGTTAAACGATTAGCAGTAGATTCAGAATAAAAAATA
The DNA here is from genome assembly GCF_900634415.1 of Cottoperca gobio. Lineage (NCBI taxonomy): Eukaryota > Metazoa > Chordata > Actinopteri > Perciformes > Bovichtidae > Cottoperca > Cottoperca gobio. The sequence continues at coordinate 15,964,142 of NC_041368.1, forward strand.
TGTCTACACATATTTAACATACACTTAACATAACATGCATGTGAACATGTCCATGCTTCCTATCAGTGAGGGCTCAAAGGACAAGGTTAATGTTTGGGTGAATCACTCGGCTCTAAAATAATCAGTGAGGCATGAATAATTCATTTCTGTTCAAGAAGCTAATTCTGCCCTGAGTGTTTCCACTCTCATCACTTTACTTTACATTACTTTTGTTATGCAAACCACAATGTGGAGAGTTTGTTTGTGGTTGTTTAGCATGACACTGCAGTTTTTTAACAGTCTTTTGGCTTGTCCTTTATTTGCTTGAATCTTTTGTTTGTTACTTGTCCCCAGTGATAGTTGTGCACGTTAGTGCTGCGAGAGCTGCTGCAGGAAGACAGCTCATTTGTGTTTCTTTTGGACAAAGCCTCTTTAGAGTAAAACATTCATGGCTGAATGCTGCAGCCCATGCAGTAAGTGTTTGTTCAGCATGGACTTTATCCTTTGCTCCAGTATTATCTGATCTTACTCTGACTGCTCTATCTTTCCAGCAGGTCAGAAGTCTTTTCCCTTGATTTATTAGATAATACATGATACAGACAATCACACTAGAAGTGTGGGAGGAGAATGTAGCTTCTGATAAAGTTGGTCCGTCGTGGCATTTGTCTGATAACCAACAGACAACAGGACAATCTAAAATAGCAATGGAAATGTCTTATGAGGTGTTTTCTCAAGTTATATCCAAATAAAATGCTGTTATTTCAAAATTAAAGACTTAAAAATAAGTCTCAGTCTATGTCATAAGCAGTTAATACATTCCCCCCCCCCCGTACAAAAAAGACTCTGATACTACCAAATGACAAATAGACATGGTGAACATAGTGCCGAGTTTAGTACAGAACAGACTGATATTTACCTCCGGAGTTGCTACAGAACAAAAACAGAGTAAACATTGACTCTAAAAGAATATGTTGCTTTGTTACGACTGGTTGTGTAAAATAAGCAGCTGAGTTTTCAATATTAACTTCACAGGCGATGATTTCAGTCTTGTGTTCACAGATTGTTTGCCATAAAACTCAACTGAAGGTTTGAGTGAATGTACAGTAGAAGAAAAAACAAGACTATGAGGAACAATGGAGAAGCATTTGTGAATTTTAGCAGAAAAAAACACTTTTAAGAGTGAACCATGTGTTTCTATCTTGTGATATTCGCTGCTCTTGTCCTTTACCTGTCCAGGTAATGCAGCTGTGGTCAAGCCCTCCGAGGTCTGTGTTCACACGTCAAAGGTCATGGAGGACCTGCTGCCGCTTTACATCGACAAAGTAAGGATGGGGCACATATCATGTATTCATCGATTCATAAAAGTGAAATCAAACATTGAATGTGACACCGTATATCAACACTGTTCACCTTCACTGTACTATATGAACTTTACATGGGCAAACATGCATGGAAATGCTCAACAAGGTAAAGTAATAGTGTCTGCTTGGCTCTTTAAATGTGTAAATAACCAGCAACCACTTTTATATACATTTGTATAATTTCTGCAAAACATCCACAAAGACGTATCACAAGACCTACTTAAAAGTGCCAGAGTACGACAAAGACATATATCACGTTGCTTTGGGAACCTCCTGCTGCATTGTGACAACTGAATGTGTGTTTCTACCCTGTGTGTCAGGAGCTTTACCCCGTAGTAACCGGAGGAGTGTCAGAGACACAGGAGCTGCTGCGTCAGAGGTTCGATCACATCTTCTACACCGGCAACAGTATAGTGGCCAAACTGATCATGGAGGCTGCTTCCAAATACCTGACGCCTGTCACCCTGGAGCTAGGCGGCAAGAGCCCCTGCTACATCGACAAGAACTGTGACATAACCATAGCCTGCAGGTGAGAAGCGATGATTCAATATGGTTTGGCTTCACGGTTATTTCCTGAAGACATTTCATCCAGTCCCTCTTATACTCCAGCTGTTTCTTTCTGAGACCCTCCTGTTGACTCTTCCACTCCTCTGTAGGCGTGTCGCCTGGGGAAAGTACACTAACTGTGGTCAGACCTGCATCGCCCCCGACTACATCCTGTGTGAGCCCAGCATCCAGGACCGGGTCATTGCAGAGGTCAAGAAGGCAATAAAGGTACTGAAGACCGGAAAACACACCAAAGAAAAGTAATCTATTTCATTGTGGACTTCAGAAACAGGCAATTCAGAAATTCATGTTGTTGTGGAGGAAAAATAACCCCTTACATTGATGTAAGGGGTATTTCTTCAGTTAAAGCTGCAGTACGGGACTGTTATATATAAATAATTACAATCAAATATGCCAAACAAGTTCACACAATGCTGATTAAGCCTATCGCTGCCAGGGAAAGCTCTCTGGATTTTGCAGTAGTCAGAGCTAAAGGAGGCAGGAAGGGGAGGCGGGGAGACAATAGCAACTAAGCTGCAGCTAGGAGTTTGGTGTAAAATCCTAAGCGTCCAAGAAAAGTTTCTGGAATGGATGACCCAGATAAAATAGAAACTTGGCGTTCTCGAGAACCGCTCATCCAAACAACTCGACACTGCACTTCCTCTGGTCCTCAGCAACACACCTGCCAATTGTTAAGTTGATCTGATGAATGGTTGTCGACAGATTTACATACAGACAGAGACTCCTTTCTTTGTCATTAGATTTGGAGTATGCTCTGTAGCTATTACATTTACTCTACCCAAATAAGGTATTATAGTCTTAGGACTGTGGAAATGTATCTGTATTGACTTAAAATGAGCCTCCTGGAGGCGGGGGAGATGCAGCAAGCTCACCTGCAGGCATACTTCATAAGCATGCACCAACAGTGTTTGTGTAATTACTCTCACTGCCAAAAGGGGCGGGGACACAGGTTTAATTCATGATTCTTTCCCTGGATTTTACAAGAATATTTTGGTAGTAATATGATTGTTTCCTCTGGCAGGAGTTCTACACAGACAACCCAAAGACCTGTCCTGACTACGGTCGCATCATCAACCAACGCCACTTCAAGAGGATAATGAACATGTTGGATGACAGCACCGTCGCTGTAGGAGGAGACAACGAAGAGTCAGACTGCTACATAGGTAATCCTTCTGACAGCCACCAACTTGTCACAAGAAAATCAATCTGGAGGGAGTTTTTCTCATGGTTTTCATTTAGGCAATTACACAAATGTAGTGTTCCTGTGCTGTGTTTAGCCCCCACAGTTCTGCGGGACGTGAAGCCAGAGGCGAAGGTGATGCAGGAGGAGATATTTGGACCTCTGCTTCCCATCTTATCGGTCAACGGTCTGGACGAAGCAATCAAGTTTATCAACAAGGGAGAGAAACCACTGGCCCTCTACGTCTTCTCATCCGATAAAAAGGTATCCAACACCAGACATTGCACACATGCAGATGACAGCAGAGTAATTGACAGATGCAGAACCGTACATGCCATTCAGACTCACAGGCGTAACATGATTCTTCTCTCTAAAGGTGATAAACAGAATGACAGAGGAGACCTCCAGTGGAGGACTGCTGGCTAACGACTGTCTCGTACACTTTTCTGTCAGCTCTCTGCCTTTCGGAGGAGTGGGTGAGTACACACAGGGACAATTCTTTGCAGGAATGGTACTAAAAATCTATATTTCACTTGGGTCGTGTTCGAAATCGCATACCTACTGCATGTTACATACTCAATCAGTATGTACTGCATACTGCCCACTAAATTAACCATTAAGTATGCAGAGTGTTCACACTGAAGTAAGCATTACGTCTTATCTGCATCACATGACTGTATCGATCATAAAGCTACTTTTGAATGAATTTTTCATCACGCATGTAAATAATAAATTATTCCACTCAATTTAATATTTTCCAGTATTATTTTAAGGCAAAATGAAATTCTTCAATATTTTAGTGTTGAATACTGCAGTGTTATATATGTGAGCACCCACACTTTGTCTTTTAACTGTTCCTTAACGTCACTCTATTCGTAAATATTTTATCAAACAGTTAATGATTTGAACCATCGGCTAGTATTCCTCCATTAGTCTGAAGAGACGCAATGCATTTTGGGGCGGTTGAGTATGTCAATAAGCTCATGTCACTCATGGGAAATCCTTGCTAATGTAGTATACATCCGGGAATTTCTTGCATACACAAAATCCACATACTATGCAGTTGGAACATATGAATAGTACATAAGTATGGGATTTTTAACGGACCCTTTAACCTTTGCTTTTTCACTCATTGATGCACTCACCTGTTCACTGTCCATTAGCTCAGTACTACGTGTGTAGGCCATGCAAAGGGGCATTAGGGTGCCCACTAGTGTGACCTTATGGCAAAATAAAGCAAGTGTCCCATAAGGGGAGAAGTTCCTGACTGCAGTGTGCAGCTCCCCCAGCATTTTCTTCCTGACATTTGCGGAGGCGTTTGGTCCACCATTGTACGTAACAAACGTAAACAAAAGCACATGTTGGATGCAAAGGAAGTTACATCTTCGAAAATCTTAATCCAATAACTGGCACAAAAATTGTTTATGAAGTGTTTTTGTAGGCTGCAATGTTATTATAATGTTGTACCTTATGCAGTATTGATGTTTGTGAATGTCCACCAGGTGGCGCCTTTGAGTAAGTCTAGCCAGTTTTGAGGAAGAAGTAGTAGATGAAGAACAATTCTTGTTCGGTCTATGGTGGTTATTCATTGCAGTTTGTAAATAGAAGTTTTTTAACAGCGGAGAAAAAGTGCAGGAGAACTATAGAGAAAAAAAACATGTAAAGTGGAGAAATAAGATAACTGCAATTAAACTACGTTCCAACTTTTTATAATATTTTACAACCTTCCAAGATACAACTATGTTTATATTTAACATGTGCTTTTATTTTGAAGGAAAGGCTGGGGGAACTGCATTAGGGCACTAACATACATAACAGTTACAAAACTAGGACACTTCCCTGTGCACTTACACACTCACTGTGTCTACTTTTACGTCTTGTCTGCTTTTAGGGTTGATTTCCTGACAATAAAGCTCATGAAGCTTACACTCAATTATTTGATTTAAAAGATGTTTCTCTGCTGATTGCTTTGATTTAAAGCCATTAAACCAGAGGCCAATATGTCATCCCTTCTCCTTCTGTTTTCATGTACAGGAAACAGCGGTATGGGTTGCTACCACGGCAAGTTCGGCTTCGACCAGCTGAGCCACCTGCGTGGTTGTCTCATCAAACAGCTGAAGATGGAAGGTGTGAACAGCATGCGCTACCCGCCTCACACACTCAAGAAACTGGGCTGGGCTCGCTTCTTCATCATGAAGAATGTGGACCTGGGCTGGATTGGGCGGATGGCGCTTTTAGCCGTCCTGGCTGTGGTGGCTGCTGTTGTGCTACAGGTGAGTCACAGAGGCAGAGAGAAACAGTGCTGCACAGACAAAAAGAAATGTGGATTGTGTGTCATGAGGAAGCAAAACTGAAAGTAAAACCATTATTAGTCTATTTTGCTGATGCCAAGTGCTCAAGTTTTAATTTATTAGTCGATAAAAACATGGAAATTACAGCCCTATTAACCAACACTGATCACAAAACATAGTAAAAACTTCTTTATTAAAGATAAACAAGAAAGATGACTGCCTTCCAACAGCAGAACATTTATGCATGGACATATTTTGCTGCTTGTGATGTTTATGTTGAAGAAAATGTATATATCTCTAAAGGTAAAATGCATTTCTTACCTCATAATACTTTTAGGAAACCTCTTTAAATGTTTGGAAACTTTGAAACTAATGTGTAATTTGTTTTTACACCAACTTCTTTTGTATAGTTGGCAGAAATGCATTTCACATCGCCTCTGTACATCAGTAGCTGCTCTACAGCTCCACCATGGGGGCAAAAACATCTCAGCTTAACTTTGAGATGCTTGACTTTGTGCGAGCAGTGTGAATACAGAGGAAGAGAGAGATGAAAGAAAAGTGATTAAATGATGATTTTTCTTTTCTCTTCAGAATTATCTCCACTGAAGACATCCAACTGATCCCCAGACAACAAGTGCCAGAAAAGAGCTGCATGAATTTCAAACCATTTCATCAACGAGTTTCATTCAGATGAGCATCTGCACAGCACCGCTGTCACACAGAGTTTATTTAGAGTGTTGCCTTTATCCAGTTTCATGTAGCTCACTGCAGCAAGCTTCTTAATTTCACAAAAGTAATGATTTAGTCCTATGGATGCATACTTACATCATTTTTTTAAAATCATGTTATATATATATATTTTAAATGTACAATTTAATGCTGGGATTCCGCCGATGAATGCTTTTAAATGTGTAAGACTTCCTGTGATATGAAGACAAGACGAGCACCATTTGCTAACAAACAAGTAATGTTTACTGAAGGGCTGAAAAAAATGAAGTTAGTTGCAATTACTGCGTAATGAAGCTGTTTTTATTGTGTAGGATTTACCTACAGTTCACTTTGTGTCCATTCCTTTTCAATAATGGTTTAGCCATTACCTTAACATTCAGCCTGAAGGCTGTGTAGGTTTGTTGTTTTGTTCAGCGTGACAACAGAGACGCAGAGTTGACTGAAACCTGTTAGAATCAAACAGGATTATTTGAAGGATGTCTTTAAAAAAAACAAACAAATGCCTGTAACAAATTAAAGCACCCTTGTAAATTGTTAGGTCATTTTAAAACAACAGTTGTTTTGTTTAGTTATCACACCATTAACATGTGAAGGGATTTGTAATTAATAGTTGAATAAATACATGTATCTATTGAATAAATACTCAAATAAATATATTTCTACATGTATCAGTTGGTAATTTGACTTTAATTTTATTATTTAATTTTCATAATGTATTATAACATTATACATATATTTATATAGCGATTCCAGTGAGCTAGCATGCACAATATTAGCCTGATAATCAGAAGAAATAGTCCTTTTCCGCAGCAGACATTTAGACTTGACATTGTAGGAAAGCAGATGGCTCTGTTCTACTGACGTGTGTCATCAATCAGTGTGACTGAGCCAGCGTGCACAATACCAGGATGCATGTGTATTATGCTAGTAGTGGCTAATGTAGCGTTGAGCCATTAGCCTCAAGCAGAGATAAGGAGCGGGCTACAGAGATCTGGTCAACTCACTTCTTTCTAACTCCACATCAGCAGATTTAAACATCCAACACTTTTATCAGACTTCATGGCAGCTCTCCCTGGAACCACAAAATACTTTATACAACTTGTTTTCACATATGCAGGGCCTGTAAACAGACATTTCCATTAGGAATGCAATACACGTTTTGAACTTCTCCGACTGTGACATGTTTTAGTGGAAGCAGATTTAAGTTTAACACACTAACACACTGAAACTAACTGGGAATAACACCACAGTATCTGATTGTGCCACAGGTGTCTGTCTTTCTTCGTTCACACACCTGACAACTTTCTCAGAGAGACTTTTTCTCCCTCTCTTTGCTGCACGCACACACACACACACACACACACACACACACACACACACACACACACACACACACACACACACACACACAAACACACACCTTTTTGTCATGAAAATCTCCCTCCCACCCTCAAATGCAGCTCATTGTCAGTATGTGAGGGCAGCTGAAATTAGTCTGTCAGGATCTTCTCTGGTCTCTGTGCTGATCATGGATTTTTCAGTCTACCTCTCGACTCTGCTTTCTCTCCTCTCTCAGTGCACAGGTAGGACACACACTCACAAACCTACGGTACTAGGACAATTAAAGCGGCATAGAAAAGCTTTGCTTGGGTTCAGTTTTCTGGGTCTAGTTTACAACTTGCTCATGGATTCTTTTAACTTGAAAGCTTAAATTGATAATTAAAAGTTTTATGTTTCAGAGGTTGCAGCTATACTACATATAGTGTATATAGTATTAAGATAGATCACAGCTGTAATGCTTTGTGAATGTGACTTCTAACACTTAACGTTTATAGCTAAAAAAAAACATGCGCAATTAAAGGCAGTGATTCTCAACCTGAGGAAAGAGAGGTCACAAGATCATTAAAAAGCAGAGAAAATTAAACATGTTGGGTGAACTAGTAACAAATGTGAGACACAAACAACAATTTGTGTTATCATTGTCATGACCAATTAATAATTCATTGATTATTTTCTCAATTCATTGATTAGACTTTGGTCTGTAAGTATCAGAAAACAGGGAAAACTGCCTGTAGAAAGAATTGAAGAGCTCAAGGTGACGTTATCAAATGTCTTGCTTTATCCGAACGGTCCAAAACATCAAATCTACTACAATATAAGACAAGAAAACGCAGTAAATTCTCCCGTTTAAAAAGCTGGAACTGAAGCATTTTTGGTTGAAAAGATACATAAAAGATTAATCAATTATCAAAATAGTTGCAGATTAACTTTCTGTTGATGAACTAATCAGGTAATGGACTAATCTTTGCAGCTCTAGTTTCAAGAAGGCGTTGCTTTGTTTTAAAGTCAGTCGATTTAACTTTAGTTGAGAAGAAAGTCAACTACTGGTCATACCAGATCAAGTAAGGTGCACTGCATTGAGCTAAAGTGTTTTCTATTACTTACATTTGTACGATGAAGAATGTGTTATTTCTTCTTTCAAAACGTACATTGTGTCGTTTTAAAGGCTAAAAAAGTTGGAAACCAGAAATGTATTCGATGTATTTCTCTAGAATGCTGTTTCATTAGAAAATATCAGAGGCGTGAACTCGAGTCACAAATTTGATGTTTTTTAGTCTCGACTTGACAAAATCAAAAAACACTTTGACTCAAAAGCTCTGAATTGCAGTATGCAAACATGCGTTGGTGAAGAGCGCATTATGACTTGTTTAGGACTCCAGACTTAAAGTTTAGGACTTGGGACTTGAGTGCAAAGACTTGAGACTTACTTGTGACTTGCAAAACATTCGCTAGAGCCCCCTTCTGGAAAAAATATGTAATTGTAAGGAAAAGAAAAAAAAGAAATGAAAGTTTTAACAATGGATGGTCTCAGGTTTGACTTTTCTGAGCTGCTCAGTTTGGCACAGGTGTATTATAAGCCAGGTGGAGCAAAGCCAACCTCCACCTGTGCATTGTTCTCAGGTGGTGAGAACTGTTGTCCCCTTTCAGAGAATGGCATTGTGGGAGGCAGCGGAGTTAATCTGTGTCCCTCTGTTAGCTAAATGGTTCTCTATAGCACCTTTCATTCCCAGCGCAGAGTCGGACACTGGAGTTTCATTCACATCAGCAACACGATACACAACCACAGCACAAGACTAAGACTTCACCTGTTGGATGGACACGTTTGGTTTAATGCAGCGCTGCAGTTAAGGAATTGGATAAAGGTTTCTGAGCCAGCGATCCAATCAGTGTAATCACAACCACTTCTGATTAAAAATCAGTCGGTATTTCTTTATCTCTAAAACTCACTGTGTTAATGCCTTTATTTTAATATGTCAGTGATGGAGTGCTGCAGGGATGACGTATTATTGTAGACCAAAACCGAAGTTAGCATCACGCTAGTTCCCTCGACAAAAAGCCAGAGGGATTGTTCTGCTGGATTTTGGATTGTTGCAGAAATTAAAGTCTGTGACAAACTAAATTTTATGATATACTTTAAATTCAGCAAGATGACCACTTTTATGATTTCTGAAGTGTAAATGCAATCAGCAGAAGTAAAATGCTAATTTATATAATGTATATAATATAATGCTATAAACGAACTACACCGCTGCCACATGACTTTGCCGTGATGACGTTTCGTAGTGTCACTTATCCACGTGTTAGCGACTGCCTTTTATAAGTCACATAAAAGCTTCAGTGTGGTATTGTATGTCATAGAACAAAACGTGAAAATCTCTTAAACTTGTGTGAACCACAGATCTTATTTGAGGTATCTAAACAGAAACCCATTGACTTGGAGATTAGGGAACCGGAAGTGCAAAAATAGAAACTAATTCCTGGGTTTTTGTTTTTCATTGCTAACAGTGGTGAACAACAGTGCAATCTACTACAGTGCATGTAGCAAGAGGCAAACATTATACAAACATTTATCAAAAAAGATTCTCCAATGTTATTCAGAATGAAAAACCTCATATGCATTCAACTTTTAATGATTTTAGTTCCCTACAATATTTCACATTATCTGGAGCGACGTACAGTGAACTAACTACAGGCACAGTCTCACTGGAGCAACTCACAGCCTTCCAGTGTTCTGTTTAGAAGGCGTACCACTAGACCACTAGGCCATTTTTACTTTTAGTATGCTCTGCAGCTGTCCTTACAAAGCGTGTACTGTTACATGCAGTATGCATACGATGAGGACATGCAACTTCACCTTTAACTTGAACCCTATTGCTGATATATCCCCTGCACAAAGGTTTGTGGGTCAGAATAGCCAGAAAAGCATGTTGGCTTGCATACTGCAAAATGTGGCCTGATGCAGCAGCACATCCAGGTATTTTTAGCATTTGACATAGGCCTACTACTACTATTACTAAAAGCATACTCAATAATGTGTTAGCATGGGTATTGGAACGCACAGGAAGTTCTTGTAAATGGGAATGGTACACATACAAATGTTCGTCGCTCTGGAGTGTTAAGGCCCTGTCACACATATCCGTATGGCAGAAACGTGTGCTGGCGTATATGAAAATTTCATATGAAAAGTCCAAATACGTCCAACTTTTCATCGGATCGGAAAAGTGAACATATACAGATACGCATGTTTAACCTATTGATAGAGCATCACTTACTAATACAAAATGTATCAGACGAATGCCCAACGGATGCATAACGTATACAAAAATATGGCGTATACAAAATATCGGCAACACGCTGGTGTACGTTGATATAAGGTAAGGTATAAGTAGTATTCGTTAAGAGCTCGCTGTGTTACGCTGGTGTACGTTGATATAAGGTAAGGTATAAGTAGTATTCGTTAAGAGCTCACTGTGTTACGCTGGGGTGCGTTGTTGAACGCTGATGTTTCGAGCATGTTCAAAATTACCGGACATACCCGACGTGTGCTTCATAAGTTATGCAGACGTTACGTTACGTTAGACATACGTGAATACGGAATACGTACGTGAATATTTACCTACGTAAATATAGTACGTAAATACTTACCTACGTAAATATAGTACGTGACTACGTTAGAGGTACGTTAGATTTAGGCTACGTTGGCTGACGGTGAACCCTACAGCCAGTTTATTGATAACGAGTGGATACCCTATTCCTACCCGATGTTAAAATGATGCCTGACGACGGAGTAACTTATTAAACGTGTTTCTACAGTACAGCTAGCGTTCAGCATGTTAGCCGTTCTCCAGCATCAGCATGACGTGAACCAGATGGCACTTTTCCAGCTCCGTTGGCCAGACGCTCTGATACGTTTTGTATAAGTAAGTGATACGATATCAATGTTTGACGTACGTATAATAATTCGTTATGTATTTGTTATGTATATGTTATGTATGCGTCAGCTACAACACCGCTGTGGAAAAGTTGGACGTATTTGGACTCTTTTTTTAGTTTACTTTAATTTTTAGCTACTTTTCATATACGCCGGCTTTGAACGATCACAACTTACCCTTAATTTATATCAACATATTGCCGATATTTCATATACGCCGGCATACGTTTCTGCCATACGGATATGTGTGACAGGGCCTTAAGGATGTGATTTTGTTGACTGTGAGAAGAACATTTTTGAGAACACAATTTGTCGTTTTGCAAATGAGAACATGTGGTGTTTGTGTTGCCTATTCTCATAACTGGGCCTTTTCTGTCTTTAACGATGCATCAAAACAATTGAGAAAAACATAGTTTTACATGAAGTCATTTAATAAATTCCACACCAAAGCTCATGTCATACGTAATGATTAGTTTAGTGTATTGTCGCTAAAGCAGCTTTCTTGCCATTTGGATATGTAAATACTCATTATAGTAAATCATTCATTTAAAGCAGTCATTTTGGTTTCTTTTTAACTCCTGTATGTTCAAGTCCAAGTTATTATTTTCAGTGTTTGTATAACCTCCATTTAAAGGGCATTGAGCTAAACAGCTGGTGAGGATGTAACTGAGCGACTGTGGGTCCTGTGACATTATTTGTCGTTGCTGACAATTTTGTCAATTTTGTTTTGTTAATATAAATCCTTTCAGAGAATTTATATTTAACTGCACAAAAGAAAAGGCATCTGAAGGACATGATTAGTAATGTGAGAATTAATAATGTGTGTGTACGTGTGTGTGTGTGTGTGTGTGTGTGTGTGTGTGTGTGTGTGTGTGTGTGTGTGTGTGTGTGTGTGTGTGTGTGTGAGAAAGTGTTTGACCCGCTCTGACTTCTCAAAGTCCAGCCACAGAGCACAAACACATTAGCAGATCAGCCAGTAAGATTGCTGACTGAGAACAAAAACTATGTGGCTAATGGAGCCTGAAAATGAGAAGAATTAATACTCATTTATTAACTGTGTTGTTTGGCACCAGAGAGAAGTGTCCTGAACAAAGATTTAGTATACAGTATGTCTGTGTCTGAACTAAATGCTGTGCTTTCTCTGCAGCTCAGTGGTGTTACCAGAGCCAGTCCTCCTGTGATGACATATGCAGAGGTAAGAAACCTCCACCTGTTTAAAGAGACAACGCCCAAATTGTAAACAAACACTTGACTCATCAGTCACAAGCTTGAGATCTGTCAAAGCATTTGTAGTTTCAGTTTATGCAGCTTCATGTTTAAGCTCATTGTTTTGGTTTTATGGTTTACAACATTACTGTTTTGGTTCACTTTCACTGCTCTCATAGCTTCATTTTCGACCACAGCAAGCAGCTGTTTTCAGAGAAAAAGCTCGAAAAACTCACTGTACACTACTACTCAGCACCAAACCTCAGACAGACACACTAAGAGACTAGATGGTGAACATAGTGCAGCATTTAGCAGCTAAAGATTACCCTCAGGTGATGGTGGAGACCAAAAACAGAGAGAGAGAATATTGGACTTAAAATCATCAGGTGGACAGATAATGTCAAGGTTGCAATGTGTCTGCTGGATGCGTAAATTGCCAACTGTTAGCTCAAACGTTCGCCCCATCAATTCAATTACGTGATGACATATCAGTGTTGTGTCCACAGCTTGTTTCCGTATGTGTAAGAAGAACATGCGTAACATTTGATGATGTTGCTGCTGCTGTTTGTGTTGACTAGATCCTATCCAATGGGCAGCTCAGTTTCCCAGCTGTGGAGGATTACGCCAATCCCCAATTAACATTGTCACCAAAAAAGTGCACGTCAACAGCGCCCTGCCACCCTTCAACTTCATCGGTCACACCAACACACTCAACATTACAGTGGAAAACAAAGGACACTCTGGTAATGAAGAGTCTGCTTTCTTGGCATCTTCCCCTCCAGACCAGTTTTACCAGATGTTTAACACCTCTGGTTTGTTAATATAAGTTTAACATTTGTATTCTCTTGCCTGTAGCTCACTTTGCTCTGCCGCAGTCGGTCCGACTGACTGGAGGAGCTCTGCCCGGTGAGTACAGAGCCGCCCAGTTTCACTTCCACTGGGGAGGCAATGGGAGACCAGGGTCAGAGCACACCATTGATGGGGAGCGGTTCTCCATGGAGGTACGTCACACAGGAGCCGATAAATACTTTGTTGCTATAAAAAATAAAAGCGTTTGTGCATCTTTTAGTTAACACAGGGGTCAATTAAGTTCAACCATGAGACAGTTTCTTTCAGCATTGTCCATTGGGGGGGTCAATGTTTTACAAACATGGTGGAAATGCAAGAATGTCTTTAATATTTGTGTTTGTTTGTTACAGGAGCCGTGGTTTATTTGCATGCCTCTCTTCATGTGTGGGCAGTATAACATGATATATGGTCATATTTATTAGGATTTACATGAGCCGTGTATTTATATATACAGTAGCTATCAGCCAAACTAGCCAATCAGCTACTAATTTATTAATTTATTTCCCCACAAAGCTATTAATAAAAGGCAGTTAATGTTTAAACAAAGGTGTGTTTTTACACACTGCAAAGTATAACATGGCCTCCGCTACTCTGACTCATCGTGTTGTGTTTTGGGTTTCCAGCTGCATATAGTCCACATCAAGGAGCCGTACGGCTCTCTGGCAGAGGCAGAACATGATATGGCAGGAATAGCTCTGCTTGCCTTCCTGTTTGAGGTAATAGGCTACATTAATTCATCTATGCACTCTTAATAAAAATATATAAACAACTATTTAGGATTGAGTCATAACGCCGATGGTGTCTTCCTCACAGGAAACATCAGATGATCATCCTCATTTGGACGCAGTAATAGCTGCTTTGGGTCGAGTACAAAACAATGGTATGAGTTTTCTTACTTAAATGTGAATAAGTTAAATAAATGTGTTTATACTGTAAGGGCCCTTAGCCTTTTAATGAAATGCAATTTGTTCAGTCTTTTGTACACTTTCACCACACCCTAACTTTTCTTTGTGACACTGCACCTTTCTTTCTGTGTTAAGGCAGCAGCACAGTGATCCCAAACTTCAGACTCAGTGACATTATCCCGTCAGCGAAGGACCTCCACAGTTACTACCGCTATGTGGGCTCAATGACAACTCCAGGATGTGAGCAGGCCGTAGCCTGGACGTTGTTTCACCAGACGCTGTCCATCAGCAGTCGACAGGTGACAAACTATTGTTCTGTTGTTCAACAAATCAGTGAACTTTCAAAGTGACTTTGGACAGAAAAAGATACAAAGAAGTCCTATTAAGTGATTCATTAAATTATTTCTACATGACAAAAATGTTGATAAAGAGACGTTATATCCAAATAAAAGTAAATAGAAATAATCGTTGTGAATTCAAATAAAAAGTGTCTCTTGTAATGACTTTTTAAGAGCGAGAAATTAAACATTGGAAAAGTGCAGCCTGTACATAGAACAATATGTATCAGCATTGGGCTGGTTGGTTGTGAACTCATGAACATATAATAATAATAATAATAATAATACATTGAGAAAGCATGAACAGATTCTGTATTATTGAATCTCTCTTTTGTTTTACAAATGATTAATAAATAACAAACTTTTGAAGAATGTTGTATTCCTTCTCCCTCTTCACTCCAGCTGGATGCAATAGCTCTGCAGTGTCGATTCTGGACGGGACAGCCCATGACGGACATCTTCAGACCGACGCAGCCTCTGGACGGCAGAGTCGTGTATCGGTCCAGAGCGAGTGCAGCTCTGACGAGTGTGATCCTCTGGTGGTTCAGTGTCTTCTCAGTTGTGCTCGGGACAACGGGTCTGATACAGTGACCCATCACATGTAAACATCTGATTTTAAGTGACTACTCTATGTATAAAGGCAACTTTTATCTGTGTGATAGCGAACTGTTAATGATGTTTATGGTTATTCATTAAACACTCACTAAATCCATCCTGATTGCTGTGACAGTGAGATGTTATTGTGCAAAGTTAAAGTCTCTGGAGTTCACCTCTGGGTAACAGTCCGTCTCCGTGTGTGTTTTAAGGAATAGGATCTTGACCTCAGCAGGCCAACTTACAACTTACCTTATTTTGTCATTTTGTCATCAATATTTTATAATTGCAAACTATTGTTTTAGATTAACTCTAATCTGCTTTATCTTTAACATGTTTTTTAGTGAGATAGCAGTGTGATGAACAAAAAGTGTAAAATTAGGAGTTTACATTAAGTCTTTTCCTTGTTTCCTTTTTCATTAACTGCTATTCCTTCTTTACTTGTCATGCATATTGTTCTCTGCATTGACATTCAGACGATTTAGCGTAGAAGATTAGACGATCAAGGCATTTCCTACATGTACGGTACACTTGTTTATTTGTAGGAAAACCAAATGAGTTCTAAATGTACCTTTGATTCTCAACCAGAGTAACAGCTTCTTCTCGTTTCCTGCATGACATGACTCTCTTTAAGTGCTTAATGCATTGCTTTGTATACAATCAACATTTATGAAATTAAAACTAGGGAGAAATGTGCTACCAGATTTACTATGTACAGTTAGTGGACTGTAAAACCCAGTGAGACCAATTAGACTTTAATAACGTTACATTAGGTATGCTCCGATTGGGCTATTAAGGGATAATGCCAATTGTTGGTTCCACGTAAATAAAATGTGAAACTGATCACCGATTGTGTCTGTGTCTTTAATTTCTTATAGAAAGTTCATCTATAAACACTTTTAAAAAATGTTTAATAAATGTCTATAGAAATAAATGTCTTTTGTTTCATTGTGTTCATCAACAGGTGACTTTTGTGACTTTAAATTGAAAGTGCAAGTATACTGCACATGTTACCATTAAATTAACTAGAACACTTATTTTACTGTTGTAGCTGTAACTTTGGGCTGACACATAATGTTAAAGGCTTTTCATGACTCTTAGAAATTAATACAAGTATTGTTGTGTCATTAGACGGCACCATCTCGAGTCTGTGTGGGTGTGAAAAGGAAGATAAATTGCCTCAGAGCGCTGTGTGGTGGAATTCAGTCAGCCTAATGGATCAGGCTGTAAAACACTGTTTCAGTGACATTTATTTATTTTACTGCAGCTCTTTGTAACACTTATGATGGATACATGATCAACTGACATGTCATATGTCTAATGAAGGAGAATGTTTGAAAGGCAGCATGGTTTTCAAGTTATAAATATGTCCCTTTGACCTCAATCCGACATTTCATACTAATTGCGGCAGTAAACTTGATTCAAGATGTCAAGGTGAAATTTGGGTTGCGGTTACTGGGTCTGTTTCTTAATCCAGTTCCTCAGGTGTTCCACCTGTGCAGCGACGCTACTCTTGGCTGTGCCTCCAGGGGCGCGATACTGCTCCACACTGCTCCTGTAGTCCCACACCGAGGACACGTCACTTTCAAACAAAGAGCTAAAATAACAGAAGAGAAACAGAGAAGAGAACAAGCGGGAAATTGAGAAAATCAGAATAGCTGAGACAGGAACTACTACTAATCCTGTTCCATGAAACTAAGTGATGGTTAAGGAGTTTTAGTTGTTGTATGTGTGTGTGTATGTTGAAGAGAAGATGACATTCACCTAACAGCACTCAGGTCTTCCACAGTGAGTTGATTCAGGGCAATATTTTTGGATTCAGCTACAAACACAGCTTTCCCAGAGATACCGTGGGCCTCCCTGAACGGCATCTACAATACAGAACAACACAGGGTTACACACAAATACATGTAAAACCATAAAAAACAAAAACATTTTTGCTATTGTCTTGATTATAGCAATTGTTTCATATATCTGTTTTCTGTTCTCTGTGGTAAAAAGCCTTGATGTAACTTTAAAAAATGTGTTTTTCCACTTGGTGAAACAGTTGGCATGAAGACATGATAAATACCATAATTAAACGTTGAAAAATAAATGTTATAATTGATAGCTGTGTACCATTCCTATTTAATTTAATATTGATGCAGCCCCCTAATATTCACATTGCATTATTTGATCAAACAAACATTTTCTTTTTTTTGCATTTTGCATTTGGATGGAAATATACAGAAACACCACTCACCCCCTTCCTCACAAGGTAGTAGGCCAAGTCCGTAGCCAACATGTCTGGACTGAGGGCCGCTTCCATCACACTCTGTTTAATCTGAAAAACAGGAGAAACATCAGGAAAACAAATCATTGTCAACTTCTTTCTATTCTTTAAAGTTTTTTAGTTTTTTAATTGCCAAGGCTGTTTTGCAAAGGAGGAACATAACAAATATTTAAAATATGAAAAATCTGAAAATATTCTGTGCAGCGCTGTGAAATTAGTCCATCTGTGAAACCCGCACATATTGGACATATTGTCTTTCTTTTCTTCTTACATACGTGCAGGGTTTCTGTAATTGCAAATGACACAATTTCTTTCGGTGTAGCAGAAGGAAAGAGAAACAATTTGATCCACAACCACCTTGTACCCATGAGACCAAACAGTGTATTAATTAACAGTGACTTAATGTCTGACCTTGAGAGTTGACATGACTCCAGTTGTCACCTGCAGCACAGCGTGAACAGTATCATAGCAGTCAAACATGGCCTCCTTATCCTCCTGAAGAAGGATGACAAAGATAAAGATTTGCATGACGAAAGAAGTTAGAGAGCAAATACATTGAAAAATGTCCTTCCAATTAAGTGAAAACACACAAAAAGACAGTTTAATACCTGCAGGTCTTTGTTGTAGGTGCTGGGCAGGCCCTTCAGAGTCATCATGAACCCTGCACACTAAAATACACAAAGACAAAATTTGAGTTTGACAAGAAAGCTGGAAGAATCAGTGTGTCAGAGTACAGCGCGCCTGAATGTGCTGCTCTGCATCCAGAAAGCTCTGACTGGTAAAACATGCCTTTTACACTGAGGGCTGCCAGGTTTGATTCTGCAGAAAAACGGATGATGATGGTGGAAGTTAAAAGTCTCAGTAAATGCACTTCTAACATATCAATCCTCTTCTATAGTAAAAGAGAAATAGTTTAAGCAATGAAGGGAAATTTGCAGTGCTTTCATATGTTTGAAGATATCAGAATTTCATTTTACAAAGACATATTAAAAGAGCCATTTCAGCAACATTAGTTTTTCTCACATTCATCTGTTGAGCTCTCCAGACACAACATTAACTGGCAAAGTGATAATTTAACAAAAGTGTAGGTCTTACTCTGCCAAAGACACGACCCGCTTTACTCCTGATCAGCTCCAGACTGTCAGCATTCTTCTTCTGGGGCATCAGACTGCTGCCTGTGCTACACACACACACACACACACACACACACACACACACACACACACACACACAGGGGAGAAGAAAAAACAACACAATAAATGACTAGGCCTAATGTAAAGTGCAGCCGTCCGTAGCAGTAACACAAGCTCTAAGATGTAAAATGAACTTCACAATTCCAGACTGCCAGCTGAGGTGGACAACTTCAGTGATAGTAATAACTTAAAAGTTTCCATTTCACTTTGCATGACATGATATTTTGATGTCGTGCTCCAGTGGAGCTTTGTACAAACACTACAACATGATGATTTCATCTAAGAACATGTGAAACTGTCATTTAGGACCATGTAATAAGACACAAACTGACCTGTAGGCGTCAGAGAGTGAGATAAAGGAGAACTCTTTTGTGCTGTACAGCATTAGGTCCTCAGCCATCTTACTGAGATGGGTCAAACACAACGAAGCCCAGAACAAAAACTCGGCTAAAGAAACACACACAGAAGCACAACATAAAGAAAATTAGAGAACAGCTATTTAATTTGAATGTTTTTTTTTTACATGACAGACATGTATAGTTTACGTACCAACAAAGTCCCTTTGGCCCGTGGCATCCAAGCTGTTAAGACTGATGCCATCAAACTCCAACTCTACGGATGAGGAGAAATTATATAGTTTCAGTTTTGAAAAATACATTTTTCATGGATAAACAACAGACAGGTGAAAGATAGCTGCAACAAAAGTGCACATTTGACAGGATAATCTGGAGGTTTTTTGGCCTGACCTTTCCGCAGCAGCTCCCTGTCGATGTCAAATGGTGTTCCAGCGATGGCACCACTGAAAACGACAAGAATCATTAACTGATCACGTCTGTGGTTAAAAATCAGGTTGAGACAGTGAGTTTGTGTTCACAGCGTACCTGCCGAGTGGTAAGACATTTACTCGTTTCCTGATCTCCTGAAGTCGGTCCACATCTCTGCTCAGAGCAACAGCATGACTGAGGGGTGTTTCAAGCAGCGAGCGGGGGAAAGAGAAACAGGACACTAACATGAACAATACATCATCGATATAAAAGTGTGAGACGTACAATGTAGGTTTCACTTTTTAAAAAAACCTTAGAATCCAGTGGCTCCATCTGATTGGCTGAGCTCTCTGCATGTGGGTGTAACCGGGACACAGGACATCAATTTCTCTGAGGTTCAGAAAGAGGTGTCAGTAGAGAGACACAACAGGGCAACTTTTAAAAAGCAGTTACAAGTATGTGTTTTTGTGTAACAGTGTGCATCTGTCTTACGCTGCTGCTCGCTCCACCATAGTAGACATCAGCTGTAGGGCGTTGTCAGTCAGGGTTGAGATGGCATCTCGCAGCCAGAGCCTCATGTCAGTCACGACCTGGTCGACCCAAACACACACAGCACAGTCTCCTGATAGCTAGTCCTTATAATGAAGCAATACATAGGCTGCAACTCATTTTAACTTGGTAAAGACAAACCTGGTCGTTTCTACTCCTGCCCGTGTGCAGCTTCCCTGCAGGTGCACCAATCAGCTCCTGAAAAACAGACAGTAAAAGGATTAAAACCTTGCTCATCACAGCCATCACCAAGCCTCTAGGGATAAAGGAGACAGCACATGTATAGTCCATAACTTAAAGAATAAAAACACTATAACCCAAATTCTTCGTGTGATGTAGACACTTAAAATATTTTTTTTCTTACCATTTTGACTCACTTCTGCAGAGTTATGAAGAACAACCAAGCTTTGCCTCACCTTTAGCCTGCGCTCATTGGCAGTGTGAATGTCTTCATCTCCAGGTTTAATCACAAAAACACACTTGGACCACTCTTCAGAAATCTGGAGAATAAAGAAAAGGACTGTATCACTAATTTTGCTTTGCTATAAATAATCACATAAATAGCTACTTTTAAATAGTGATGTGCATCATAGACCCACTGAATTCAAGGCAGCATGAACAACTTACATGTAATTTTACATCAAATTATCAACATCATTTGTGTTTCTGTAGTCTATTGGTTGGTAGAGAGGGCATCCTGAAACCGGACCTGCCTGTGAAGCTGAATCTGTTTGGCAGCTGACATATGTCACATGATGATAGTATTGTTCACTACAAACTCAGCATAATACAGAGAGGAATTCTGCGCCATGGCACATTTTCCACTGTCATCTATTAACCTACATAAACACTGAAGGGTAGACAGTAACACACAAACCCACAATGCAACAGGAGGGAATTTCCTTGATTGCAAGTAGGCCTACTGTGATTAGAAAGCCTAGTCATTTAAAGTAAACTTAAAGTCAGTTTATTGTCCATGAGTGCAGCTGTGTGTGTGTGTGTGTGTGTGTGTGTGTGTGTGTGAGTTCACCTGATCCAGTCCGTGTAAAATTTGGTTCATCTCGTCTGTGGTGACCAGCTTTGCCTTCTCCAGAGCTTTCACATAAGCCTTGCTCCCTCGGAGGTCAGCATCGGACATCCTCTGGTCATAAGCGATAGATGCGTTGAACCTCTCCATGATAGGATCAGTATCTCCCACGAAGCGACCTCCCCAAAGTTTACCTCCCTGGTGAGCAGCAGGGGGACAATAATGTGTGTACATTAACGTAAGATACCACACATTTGACATAGACAATACAGTATCAACCGTTAAATGGGTCTGTATACAATGGAGAACAGTAGTCCCAGTGTAACGGTTTGTTTTAGCGTCCAGCTGGGTGTTAAAACAACAAAAACACGGATGGTCGGAGTTCCTCAAGCTAAACTTTAAGCTTACCTCTGTGCTGGCCATGTTTGTCGCCGGTGGGTGGGTGTAGCGTTGAAATAATACTTTGGCTGAGGGGGAAGTTGAATGCCAACGGACACAACGCTATATTATCGGAGCTTCTAGACGTGAGGCGCGAGCGAGGCAGTTTCCTGCTAAAGCTGTGCGTGTGTGTGTCACTTTAAAAGACGTCACCGAAGACGTTCGACGTTTCGTCTCATATTACGTCTGAAAAAAAGCAACAAACAATATTTGAAAATGTTTATTATTATTATTATCGACTAATGTTACCTAATTATTAATCGGTGCCACTTAATGTATTTATTTATGTGTTCCTGCTTTTTTGTTTTTATTCGATGTAAAAAGCGTCTTGCATAATACCTTTACGGAATGTTTTCATGTATTTATTTATTTTATGACATAACTGAATTCCCTGGCACTTTCTGTTTGTTGAACTGAATATGTTATTGTGGTTGTCTGTATTTGACTTGTACCTTTTATGGAGAGAACAAGAGAAAAAAAGAAGAAGAGCGTACCATGGTGTGATGATAACTGTAGTAAAGCAATTAAAAGGAGAAATAGAGCATTTAAATAGCTACAAGCTCACCTGGATACATTTATCAACTACAAAAGAGCACAAGCAATAATACGAAAAACTATTATATCAGAAAAACCTACATACCGGAGAAGAAGATGAACCACTTACCATCAATTCGGGGTTCTGGTTAATATGTTCTCGTTATACATCCATGGTCCATATTGGCGGATGGAGCTGAGCAGTGAAACCGTTCAGCATTGTTGAGGTGATGGTGGTTTTATTCCCCATATGAACAAATACTTTAGTCTGTTGTGACTATCAGTACAATCAGAATCAAAATCAGAAATACTATAAAATAAAATAAATATTTATATAAACATAGAGAAGTCAAAGTAAAGATGTGCACATTGCACTATAATATATAACAACAATAAATATGTGTATTACAAGCAGTGTAATACTATTAATAATGATGTTAATTCTGGAAAAAAAAAAAAAAAGTAAAACAAACAAACTATCAGGCAAATCTGATAAATGTAAATGTAAAACAAGATAATCCGGTCTACCTTAAGGTCTAAACGTGTAATTTAAGGCCACTTTAATTAAAATATTATAACACAACAAACGTTACGTGACACTTGCAGATGTTCTCCACTATTAATATGAGCAAATACTTGCTATGTCTATCAGTATAATCCGGTTAATCTGATTAATTGAAAAATAGATAAGATATTCAGCTCTACATTAGGTCTAAACGTGTAATTTAAAGTAATTTGACACTATTTAGTGTACACTTGCGCTCTCAACACAGTCGGACTAGGGCGGGATTTAAGTGTGCTCGGGCACGTCGAGGCAAAGTGTACGAGCCAATCACAGCACCGCAGGACCGGACAAGGCGGACATCGACTACATCCTCTACGTCACACCACAAAAGGCGCGTAAAATGTGTTCAAAAGTCAACCCCCGCGCAAAGTGACAGTTAGTTCGGATTCGCGAGGTTCTGGTGAGTTCAACCTAAAATAATTTTCTTTAAACAGCTCTGTAACAACTAAAGAAGAGACAGCAAAAGTTTTGTATTGTTACAGGAAGCCATGCTGATAGGTGAAAGATACTCCTAGCAAAAACCTCAACAATAGTTTCATAAGTTTACTCACCAATTGTTAAAGTTGAGGTTTAATGATGTAGCAGCTGTACGTTATCGACAACAGCGAGATATGATTATGTTTTTCCAGAAAAGTGTGAAGGTAATACAAATGCCAGACATTTACCGGAATTGAATTTGACACAGCCCCAATCAGGGCTTTTGGACAAATAGGAAAATCACTGCCGGTGTGTGGACCACGCAATACTTTGTAATGACTCACTACAAATAACTCTTACTTATAGTAGTGTTAATAGTTACTAATACATGAAATGAACTAGTCACGTGCATCACTTTTTTTCACTTTAATTGTATCACCATAATTCATTGCAGAAAGCAACCAGTCCATTCAAAACAGTAGGAAAGCTGTGGTTACAAGGTTTGACACAAAAGTGCAAAATGTAGCATCTTTAAAACCAAGGAGACATTAGGTTTTTTCCCAACAGCTCCATGTCCACTAATGTAGAAATAAATATGAATATAATAAAACAGTATTTATCACATTACCAGTAAGTAGCTCTGTTTATAATATCCTCAACACTTCCAAGCATACATAAGGTGCTTTGAAAACAAGTCCATATCCATAAAATGAAATACTAAATACAAATAGAACATAGTAAAATAGTAGCATCAGACTCACAATAACATACATATCTTGGATACATGTTTACAATTTAATTAGAAGATTATAACACAACAAACGTCACGTGACACTTGCAGATGTTCTCCACTATTAATATGAGCAAATACTTGCTATGTCTATCAGTATAATCCGGTTAATCTGATTAATTGAAAAATAGATAACATATTCAGCTCTACATTAGGTCTAAACGTGTAATTTAAAGTAATTTGACACTATTTAGTGTACACTTGCGCTCTCAACACAGTAGGACTAGGGCGGGATTTAAGTGTCGGACTCACAGCTAATGTCCTTCGGCCACGTCGAGGCAAAGTGTACGAGCCAATCACAGCACAGCAGGACCGGACAAGGCGGACATAGACTACATCCTCTACGTCACACCACAAAAGGCGCGTAAAATGTGTTCAAAAGTCAACCCCCGCGCAAAGTGACAGTTAGTTCGGATTCGCGAGGTTCTGGTGAGTTCAACCTAAAATAATTTTCTTTAAACAGCTCTGTAACAACTAAAGAAGAGACAGCAAAGTTTTGTATTGTTACAGGAAGCCATGCTGATAGGTGAAAGATACTCCTAGCAAAAACCTCAACAATAGTTTCATAAGTTTACTCACCAATTGTTAAAGTTGAGGTTTAATGATGTAGGAGCTGTACGTTATCGACAACAGCGAGATATGATTATGTTTTTCCAGAAAAGTGTGAAGGTAATACAAATGCCAGACATTTACCGGAATTGAATTTGACACAGCCCCAATCAGGGCTTTTGGACAAATAGGAAAATCACTGCCGGTTTGTGGACCACGCAATACTTTGTCAATGAATCACTACAAATAACTCTTACTTATAGTAGTGTTAATAGTTACTAATACATGAAATGAACTAGTCACGTGCATCACTTTTTTTCACTTTAATTGTATCACCATAATTCATTGCAGAAAGCAACCAGTCCATTCAAAACAGTAGGAAAGCTGTGGTTACAAGGTTTGACACAAAAGTGCAAAATGTAGCATCTTTAAAACCAAGGAGACATGAGGTTTTTTCCCAACAGCTCCATGTCCACTAATGTAGAAATAAATATGAATATAATAAAACAGTATTTATCACATTACCAGTAAGTAGCTCTGTTTATAATATCCTCAACACTTCCAAGCATACATAAGGTGCTTTGAAAACAAGTCCATATCCATAAAATGAAATACTAAATACAAATAGAACATAGTAAAACAGTAGCATCAGACTCACAATAACATACATATCTTGGATACATGTTTACAATTTAACAGTAAGTAGGCTTGTTTGAATCATAAAACAGATCTGTCTTTGCATTTACACTAAGAATGCATTACATGCCTAAATCAGGTACTACTATAGAACTAACAAACATATCAGACTTCTGTCATGTTGAGCCTGTTTAAATCAGTGAGAGAAATTACACTGCCTTGATTTAGCTATTTCAACATAGTTTGGCTCATAAGTGGTAAGGGCAATCCTGAGACACTCATGCTGCGCCGCACCAACCAGACGCCGCTGCGGCTCGGAGTGGAATGGTGTCAATCAAGCCATGGTTTTATTTATACTATACATGCCAGTCTGATTTGCAGGCAAACTCTTGCGGGCCAGAAAAAAAGTTCAGAAGGGCCTGGCCTAAAGTACTGAGAAAAAGCATTAATTGTGGTTTTGATTGCCTGTGATATTACACAAGAGTCATGGCAACCTTACTTTTGTTGTTTTAATGTTATGCTTTCAGTAAAGTAAATCACAAATCATCATCAATACACTAAAATTATTTCATGTGTACTGTAATTAATTAGAAATTAATCCTATTTCTTTGCCTTTTCCTAAAGGTTCATCACGTTCTTTTTGGCTTCTGCCGGAAACCTCACATAAACAAATGGGACCAAAGTTGAAGCCCTTAAAGAAGGGACCTATTGACAAATTTTTTAAGGTACTAATTTTCTCCTGTTCAAATCTTGTCTGTTTATTTCAAGCTGTTTCAAGATAATTATGTGCTTTCACTAAAAGTTTATACTGATTTATATGGGTTTGTCAATTTTGTCTAGCTCTGTATCTCTTATCAAGGAATTGATGAATAAAAATAACTGGTCAGTAGTCTTATTCCTTGATACATTGCTATTACTAACATTTCTGTCTGTTATTTTCAGAAAAAGACAGACGACGAGAATGGGGGAAGCAGTCAACTTCCTGTTCAAGAGGTTTGTCATATTTTATTCTGTATCTGTGTTGGCATATAAAAGTTATAGAAAGTATACACAGAGACATATTTTACATGTCTAACAAAAAGACATTTCCTTTGATATTTGCATCACATGATAAAAATCAATTAAGTTTGTGTTTTCATTTTACTTCAGCCACGTTTTTGAGCTGAAGGTTTAAGTGTTGTTTCTCTCTAATGTGTCAGCCCTGTGATGAGTTGCCGACCCCTCATGGGTCTACATCACCTCTTGTCCAAAACCAGATGGGATCGACTCCAGGCCAGAGCAAGCCTTTGGATACACAGGTAGCAAACAATGGTTTAAAAGTGTTATTGTTTTAACGGAGAAAAATACGTTTTATTGTAATTAAATTAAATGAAACATAATTGTGTTTCATTCCTAGGACAAGGAGCCGCATGAAACTCATTCTTTTACGTGGCGCTTTGACAAGAAAACCAGAAACCTTACCTGCACTAAAGCAGGAACCATTGAGGAGTCGCTTAAGAGAAGTCAACAGTTTACAGAAATCGCAGGAAATAATCAAAACAAAGAGCTTGTTATTGTAAAAGATGGAAAAGCTATCAGTTCACACTTTCCATGCTGCTTAATTAAAGGTACACGACTGACTGTCATGTTTCTTAAAGCTGTTAAAGCTGTTGACGAGAAGAAACCAGTTCGTGTCCCTGTTCATTACCAAAGAAAGAGGTCGTCTGGCGATCTTGTGACGTTTCATTTACGGACGAGGGGAGATAAAAATGTAGCGAATATCATAAGAAACCCAGCACTGAAAACAGAAATTCAGGAAATGACTGTTTATGCATACAAAGGTGAAAAAGTGAAGCAAGCTCTAAGAAGAGATGGTCGTTTACTGAAAACTGTATTCAAAAAGAACTGCGAGCTATACACAAACACTGATTCAATCACTGAAATGTCCGATCTAGTCAATAATTATGATGGTGAAAGTTTCACGATCAGACTGGTCAATAAGTTAAATCTACCAGAAAGTCAGGCCTGGCAGTCTTGATGATGATTACATGACGCAAAATGAATCTCAGATATCTGACCACAAAGGAAGCCAAGATCCTCCACAGCAGTCTACCACAACTGACTCAGTGAACGACAACACACCAAAAGAAAACATGGTGTGGGAAATACCTGATTCAAGAAAGATAAGGAATGACCTACGTTCACAGTTTCAAGATTTGGTGAAAGGGATGAAAACTCTGAAAGGATCTAAACTTTCTCGTATCCAGAGTCTCTTCCGTGTAGATTACGGAAAGAACGATCAGACGTGCAGGGAAGTGAAAACAATGAAGAGACTGATGGAACTTAGTAATTCTGTTTGTCATGTGAGAATAAATGGGAGCGCAGGAGGAAGTGGCTTTCTCCTATTTGGAAAGTATGTCCTCACAAATGCCCACGTAATTAAAGGCATTTATGATGAGCGTACAAATCATCTTCGTGAGAACGTCACTGTCCATTTCTCTTATGAAAGTCTAGACCAGATGGAAGACGCAGTGTTAGTGGAAGAGGTTGTTGGCTTTGAGTTCTGTTGTGATGTGTCCGGGCACATGTATGATTGGGCTTTGTTGAAGCTCTGTACTGATCAGAAATTGCCTGGTGTTCTGTTAACACACTTTGGATTCCTTCCCCAACGTGGTGGAATTTGCATCATTGGGCATCCTTATGGTGGTGTGAAAAAGATGGATCCATGCTTTATTATTCCGACTGAAAACCGGAGCCAGGTTGTGAAAGGTCAAGAGGGATCTCTGGCGGAAGACTGTCCTTACAATCAAGGGCATATTCAGTTGGTTACTCACCAGTTTTTTGAGGTTTTGTCAGAATCTGGCAAAAACAGACAGGCTCTAACTTATGAGACTTGTTTTTATTTTGGCTCATCTGGTTCTCCTGTCTTTGATGAGCACTGCAATGTTGTTGCAATGCATTCAGGCGGATATGCCCCCAACAATGCAAAGAGAGAAACCCAGAGTGTCATAGACTACGGTTATCCTTTGTCCTTCATTATCGAACACGTCATCGTCCAAATGGTGGAAAAAGAAAAGTTTGATGTGTTGGAGGAATACTTGGCTTGCGATTGTAAACATCACCAAGACGTGATCAGCAATGTGAAGAAACTGGTTGAGAGCAGAATTCTCCCGAGTTTCAAAGATGCAGCAAACAATCCAGAGGTCACAATGTACCCGCGTCTGAAGGAGTTCTTTCAACTCTTGTCTCAGAGAGAAGAACCTGTCCCAATGGACAGTGATTGAGTTGGCACAGATGGTTACAAAGCTGACAAAAGATACAGTGCGAACAGTTTTAGCAGTGTGCAACAAAGTCTGCTATGTTTGTTTCATTTATCAGGATACTTATGTCTAGGAGGTTAGGGTTTTGGTTTTGGTTCGGTTTGTTGATTTGTTTGTCTGTGAGCAGGATTTCTGAAAAACTACTCCCCTGATTTTCATGAAACTTGGTGGATTGTGAATCATGGGACAAGGAAGAACCCATTACATTTTGGAGTGAAGAATCACAGGACGGACACACATTATTTTTCTTATTACATGATGGAAGCGACTTTGGCCGAGTTCTGAGCTCTTTGAGTGCCTTTCTAGTTGTTTTAAGTAACCGTCATCAGTTTTAGGATAAAGGCAACTATGGTTTCTCCATAGTCATTTTAGCCGCCTGTTATCTGTGCTCGTTTTTGTCAATATTATATTTTGTACCATTTTTGTTCAGCAACCATCTGTCAAATCACGATTCTTAAAACTATCTTTAAATAATATTTGTGTATTTGGGTCATATATGACTGCACTGTCCTCCATCGCCCTCTTAGATTTGAAAAAACTAAGAGAATTTAGTTTGAGGTCTTATAGATATATTATCGGCCGGTTTTATCTTATCACAAGTATATAGGTGTTGGGTCAGGCCCATGTGGGTCACATAAGTAATGATGTAATGTTTCTGTAATGTTTAGACACATCGGATAGTTTGACCACAATAGATCACTGATCGTAAACTGTTTGGTTTAGTACATGTCTTGGTCACTATCAGAAATGTTTTTTATGTTTAAAAAAAAGAATATATCAGATTAAAAATATAAATCTAAAATATTGTTTTCATTCTCTATGACCTACTTTATACCTTTTTGTATCTCATGTCTTTGGTCTATGTATAATAAAATCGAAATCTGAGATTGTTTTTTTCTTATTTTAAGAAATGTATTACATTTAAAAACAATTTAACAATATTTAATATTGTAAAATGATATAGACATATTATTATTGTGTTCATTTCAAACGGGTCGTGTCTGGTCAAATAATATAATAATTATGATTCTTCGATATTAAATAAAAGTGATTTCCTTTTTATTTGGATTTGGATTGTGGTTGTTTTTATGTATTCTTTGCTCTCATGTATGAATGAAATATTAAACTAATTGAAAATCTGTCACTTTGATATCTCTGACACTGATTTTGAGTTTGATAGTGTAGATAAATAAAGAGTGGCACGAGCTGGACATAATGTATTACTTTTATGTAAAGTATCATTAATTGTATTGAATGTGAATGACTGTCACACCATGAATTACAGGATTTCTTTATTTGGTTTCGTGCATCAAAGATTTATTATTCAACCATTTTAATTTGTATTTGATGGACCAGACCCTCTGTCACTCTTCCTCCAAGAGCCCGTACTGGTTTGTGCTTTCCTGCTGTGAGTCGGACTGAACATCAGGTGGCGATATTTAGACAGTTTGATGCTTTATTCTTTCTTTGGATCTCCATCACCTCCCACAGGGGGTGTCGTTTCTTCATTGGATTCCACATTAAAGAATAAACTTAATTTTTAAAATCACAAAGCAGCCTGTTGACATTGTCAACATTGCGTGGAAGTCTGGGACGGGTTGGCAGACCGGGGTGGTGGTTCCCCTATTTAAAAAGGGGGACCAGAGAGTGTGTGCCAACTACAGGGGTATCACACTTCTCAGCCTCCCTGGTAAAGTCTACTCCAAGGTACTGGAAAGGAGGGTTCGGCCGGTAGTCGAACCTCTGATTGAAGAGGAACAATGCGGATTCCGTCCTGGTCGTGGAACAACAGACCAACTCTTCACTCTCACAAGGATCCTGGAGGGGGCCTGGGAGTACGCCCATCCGGTCTACATGTGTTTTGTGGATTTGGAGAAGGCGTATGACCGGTTGATACTGTGGGAGGTGCTGCGGGAGTATGGGGTGAGGGGGTCACTTTTGAGGGCCATCCAATCCCTGTACGCCCAAAGCGAGAGTTGTGTCCGGATACTCGGCAGTAAGTCGGACTCGTTTCCCGTGAATGTTGGCCTCCGCCAGGGCTGCGCTTTATCACCAATCCTGTTCGTGATTTTCATGGATAGGATATCGAGGCGTAGTCGTGGAGGAGAGGGGTTGCAGTTCGGTGACCTGAGGATCTCATCGCTGCTCTTTGCAGATGATGTGGTTTTTATGGCATCATCGGTCTGTGACCTTCAACAGTCACTGGATCGGTTCGCAGCCGAGTGTGCAGCGGTTGGGATGAGGATCAGCACCTCCAAATCTGAGGCCATGGCTCTCAGCAGGAAACCGGTGGATTGCCTACTCCGGGTAGGGAATGAGCCATTACCCCAAGTGAAGGAGTTCAAGTACCTCGGGGTCTTGTTCGCGAGTGAGGGGACGATGGAGCGAGAGATTGGCCGGAGAATCGGAGCAGCGGGGGCGGTATTACAGTCACTTTACCGCACCGTTGTGACGAAAAGAGAGCTGAGCCAGAAGGCAAAGCTCTCAATCTACCGGTCGATCTTCGTTCCTACCCTCACCTATGGTCATGAAGGCTGGGTCATGACCGAAAGAACGAGATCACAGGTACAAGCGGCCGAAATGTGTTTTCTCAGACGGGTGGCTGGCGTCTCCCTTAGAGATAGGGTGAGAAGCTCAGCTATCCGTGAGAGACTCGGAGTAGAGCCGCTGCTCCTTTACGTTGAAAGGAGCCAGTTGAGGTGGTTCGGGCATCTAGTAAGGATGCCACCTGGGCGCCTCCCTAGGGAGGTGTTCCAGGCACGTCCAGCTGGGAGGAGACCCCGGGGAAGACCCAGGACTCGGTGGAGAGATTATATCTCCTCACTGGCCCGGAGAAGGGAAGATTGGGGTTCCTTACTGGAGCTGCTGCCCCCGCGACCCGATCCCGGATAAGCGGTAGACGATGGATGGATGGATGGATTATAACACAACAAACGTCACGTGTCACTTGCAGATGTTCTCCACTATTAATATGAGCAAATACTTTCTATGTCTATCAGTATAATCCGGTTAATCTGATTAATTGAAAAATAAATAACATATTCAGCTCTACATTAGGTCTAAACGTGTAATTTAAAGCAACCCTATCACAGAAGCAGCCGCCCATCGACCGTATATCCGTCACGTCACACCACATAAGGCGTAACATTTGTCCATAAATAAACACCCACGCAAAGTGGCTGTCAGATGAACTCAGTTCGCACTTCGCAAGGTTCTGGTGAGTTCAACCTAAAATAACTTTCTTTAAACAGCTCTGTGACAACTAAAGAAGAGACAGCAAAAGTAGTTACGGACCTTGTTGAGTTTTGAAAACGGACATTTTTGAAAAGCTACACAGGTTTTTGATCGTTTTGAAGGAAATGGCAGTTGGCTGCTTTGTGCATTATACGGCGAGAATATGAGAAATATGGAACAATATACAATAACAAGAACAATATAGAAATGTGAAAACAATGTGTACTCAATATTGTACACACAAGGGAGAGTGGATTTGTTCTATGTTGAGTTGCCACAGTGGTTAAGCAGGTATTGTTACAGGAAGCCATGCTGATAGGTGAAAGATACTCCTAGCAAAAACCTCAACAATAGTTTCATAAGTTTACTCACCAATCGTTAAAGTTGAGGTTTAATGATGTAGCAGCTGTACGTTATCGACAACAGCTAGATATGATTATGTTTTTCTAGAAAAGTGTGAAGGTAATACAAATGCTAGACATTTACCGGAATTGAATTTGCCACAGCCTGGCGGACTACATTAAAGACGAGCTCGTCTCTCATGAGCAGCCCAAGACGCCATTGCCCTTGCCGTTCGCATTGATCGGCGTATCCAGACCCGCAGAAGAGAGAGAGGGCGTCTGAGTCAACCAGCCATCCGCATTCGGGGGGAGTCCTCCACGTTCCACCCCCCGCCTGTCAAGCCCGTCAAAAGCCGCAGCTCACCAGGTGTAGGGGAGATCCGGGTGAGCTCAATACATCTTCAGTCTCCCCCCATCCGAAAACCCCTGCTTCAGCTCCGCCTTCGACTTTCCGACACAACTCACACCCTGGCCGCCCTAGTGGATTCCGGAGCCGAAACAAACATAATGGACACAGAGCTCGCGCGGCAACTGGGCGTGAACCGTCAACAACTCACTCCACCCGTTCCTGCACGAGCCCTGGATGGACACCGTCTCGGCACCATCACTCACATCACGGCCCCTGTGCCTATTCTGCTGTCAGGAAACCACCAGGAGTCCATCCAGTTCCATCTCCTACCCTTACCCGGCCAACCACTCATCCTTGGATTTCCGTGGCTCCGTCTTCATAACCCCCAACTTGACTGGGAAACAGGCACAATACGCGAGTGGGGGAGGGGCTGCCATCGGACCTGCCTAAAGGGAGCCATCTTGCCAATCGACCGGGGAGCTTCCAGCACCGCCCCCGACATATCCAATGTTCCTGCCTGTTATCACAACTTGAGAGAGGTGTTCAACAAGTCCAAGGCCACGTCTCAGACCATATGACTGCGCCATCGACCTTCTGCCTGGCACCACACCCCCGAAGGGCCGTCTCCGCTCGCTGTCAGCCCCAGAAAGAAAAGCCATGGAGGACTACATAAACGACTCACTGGCCACCGGCATAATCTGTCCATCATCTTCCTCCGCGGGAGCGGGATTCTTCTTTGTCGGAAAAAAGGATGGCTCTCTCCGTCCGTGCATCGATTACCGGGGCTTGAACGACATTACAGTCAAGAATCGTTATCCTCTACCCGTACTCTCCTCCGCCTTTGAACTGCTGCAAGGGGCCACAGTGTTCACCAAGCTAGACCTGCGGAATGCCTACCATCTGGTGCGGATGAGAGAGGGTGACGAGTGGAAGACTGCGTTCAACACTCCAACAGGACACTACGAATATCTCGTCATACCGTTCGCTCTCACCAATGCCCCGGGAGTGTTCCAGGCGCTGGTAAACGACATTCTCAGAGACATGCTCAATAAGTTTGTTTTCGTTTACCTTGACGACATTTTGATCTTTTCAAAGACTCAGACAGAACACACTCACCATGTCCAGTTGGTGCTACGCCGGTTGCTGGAGAACTCTCTCTTCGTGAAGGCAGAGAAGTGCGAGTTCCACGCCAAGTCTGTCTCATTCCTAGGTTATGTGGTGACCGAAGGCAGCGTTCAAATGGATCCTGCAAAGGTGTCTGCTGTGGTGTCGTGGCCGGTTCCAGAGACCCGTAAGAAACTGCAGCAGTTCCTGGGGTTCGCCAACTTTTATAGGAGATTCATCCGGGTTACAGCACAGTGGCAGCACCACTCACTGCGCTGACCAGCGTGAAACAGCTGTTTCAGTGGACAGCAGCCGCTGACAAAGCCTTCAAGACCCTCAAAGCTCGTTTCACCTCAGGCCCTATTCTCCAAATGCCTGACGCTGGACGGCAGTTTGTGGTGGAGGTGGATGCTTCGGATGTAGGAGTTGGAGCGGTGCTTTCCCAACGAGCAGCAGAGGATGGCAAGATGCACCCCTGTGCCTTTTACTCCCGTAGACTGACTCCAGCAGAATGCAACTACGACATCGGCAACCGCGAGCTACTGGCCGTCAAGCTCGCCCTCGAGGAGTGGCACCACTGGTTGGAGGGGTCTAAAGTTCTGTTTGTGGTCTGAACAGACCATAAAAACCTGGAGTATATCCAGACAGCCAGGAGGCTGAACTCCCGCCAGCGTCGGTGGTCATTATTCTTCACCCGTTTTAACTTCACGCTCTCCTACCGTCCTGGCTCCCGCAATATCAAGCCCGACGCACTCTCCAGGATGTTTCAGAAGGATGAGGCATCCAATGAGGAGTCGACAACCATCCTCCCAAGCCCCTGTGTTGTTGCTGCCTTGACCTGGGACATTGAGGAGCAGGTCAGAGAAGCCATCCGGAACCAGCCGAGCCCCAGTGCATGCCCCTCTAACCGTCTCTTTGTCCCAGCAGATCTGAGGTCTCAGGTGATTCAGTGGGGGCACGACTCTCGCCTGGCCTGTCACCCCGGAATCACACGCACCCTCCATCTGCTCTCCCAACGTTTCTGGTGGCCGTTGATGAGGAAAGATATCCAGGAGTTTGTTAGAGCTTGCCCCACTTGCAACCAGCACAAGACCCCCAGTCAGCCCCCAGCTGGGTTACTCCAGCCTCTGCCAGTGCCCATGCGACCCTGGTCCCATATCTCCCTGGACTTCGTTACGGGCCTTCCGCAATCTGAAGGAAACACTGTCGTCCTCACCATCGTTGACCGCTTCAGTAAAATGACCCACTTCGTGCCCCTCCCAAAGCTGCCAACTGCAAAGGAGACCGCCCGGGTGGTCTTGGAACATGTGTTTCGAGTCCATGGTCTGCCCAGGGATATTATGTCAGACCGAGGCCCTCAATTCTCTGCGGCCTTCTGGAAGGAATTCTGCAACCTTCTTGGGGCCACCGCCAGTCTGTCATCGGGATTCCACCCACAGTCGAATGGTCAAACGGAGCGCATGAACCAGGAGCTGAAGAAGGCACTGAGGTGTGTGACCTCACGCAACCCCCGTGCTTGGGCCCAACATCTTCTCTGGGTAGAATATGCCCACAACTCACTCACCAGTTCTGCCACCGGACTCTCCCCCTTTCAATGTGTTTATGGATATCAACCACCTCTGTTTACCAGTCAGAAGGGAGATGCTACCTGTCCCTCTGCGCTCGCCTATGCCCGCCGCTGCCGCCGCACATGGGCCCAGGCTCGCGCCACACTCCTGAAGTCCAGTGCAAGCTATGCTATCGGAGCTAACCGGAGGAGGACCCCAGCACCAGTTTACCATGTCGGACAGAAGGTCTGGTTGTCGGCTCAAGATATACCACTGCGGGTGGAGTCGCGGAAACTGGCGCCTCGCTTCATTGGACCCTTTCCCATACAGAGGGTCATCAGCCCTACGGCAGTCCGACTACTGCTACCCAAGACCATGAAGGTACATCCCACCTTCCACGTCTCCAAGCTCAGACTTGTACATGAGAGCCCACTGGTCCCAGCAGCACCACCGCCTCCTCCTCCGCGCTTCCTCGACGGTGGCCCCGTCTACACGGTCCGGCGACTGCTCCGCTCTCGACGAAGGGGTAGGGGCATCCAATATCTGGTGGACTGGGAGGGTTATGGTCCTGAAGAGAGGTCTTGGGTTCCCGCTGGAAGAATTGTGGATCCGGCCCTCATCACTGAATTCCATCGCCAACACCCTGACCAGCCATCTCTCCGACGAGGTCGGCGCAGGGCTTCTTGCCATGTAGATCCACTTCCAGGCCCTGCTGCCTCTGCTCCGGTGTCTAGTCCTGACCCTGAACCTGGTTCTGAGCTGGGGCCCTCGGATGTCGAGTCTTCTGATGGAGACGGTGCCGCTGAGGATATGGACTCTGACCGCTCAGAGGAATTCTGTTTAGAATATCCCTGAACTGTACTACTGCCGTGCCTCATTCGGTCCTGTTGTGTGTGTGTTTCAATAAATCCTTGATCTCGAAATTGCGCTCCTGGGTCCTCGTCTGTCTGTCCTGACAGGCTTGTTTGAATCATAAAACAGATCTGTCTTTGCATTTACACTAAGAATGCATTACATGCCTAAATCAGGTACTACTATAGAACTAACAAACATATCAGACTTCTGTCATGTTGAGCCTGTTTATATCAGTGAGAGAAATTACACTGCCTTGATTTAGCTATTTCAACATAGTTTGGCTCATAAGTGGTAAGGGCAATCCTGAGACACTCATGCTGCGCCCCACCAACCGGACGCCGCTGCGTCTCGGAGTGGAATGGTGTGAATCAGGCCATGGTTTTATTTATGCTATACATGCCAGTCTGATTTGCAGGCAACCTCTTGCGGGCCAGAAAAAAAGTTCAGAAGGGCCTGTTAGTTAGTTAGGCCTGTTAGTACTGTTTCACTATCAGACTGGTCAATAAGTCAAATCCACCAGAAAGTCAGCCTGGCAGTCTTGATGATGATTACATGACGCAAAATGAATCTCAGATATCTGACCACAAAGGAAGCCAAGATAAGGAATGACCTACGTTCACAGTTTCAACATTTGGTGAAAGGGATAAAAACTCTGAAAGGATCTAAACTTTCTCGTATCCAGAGTCTCTTCCGTGTAGGTTACGGAAAGAACGATCAGACGTGCAGGGAAGTGAAAACAATGAAGAGACTGATGGAACTTAGTAATTCTGTTTGTCATGTGAGAATAAATGGGAGAGCAGAAGGAAGTGGCTTTCTCCTATTTGGAAAGTATGTCCTCACAAATGCCCACGTAATTAAAGGCATTTATGATGAGAGTTCAAATCATCTTCGTGGGAACGTCACTGTCCATTTCTCTTATGAAAGTCTAGACCAGATGGAAGACGCAGTGTTAGTGGAAGACGCAGTGTTGGTGGGAGACAGAGTGTTGGTGGAAGAGGTTGTTGGCTTTGAGTTCTGTCGTGATGTGATTGGGCTTTGTTGAAGCTCTGTACTGATCAGGAATTGCCTGATGTTCTGTTAACACACTTTGGATTCCTTCCCCAACGTGGTGGAATTTGCATCATTGGGCATCCTTATGGTGGTGTGAAAAAGATGGATCCATGCTTTATTATTCCGACTGAAAACCGGAGCCAGGTTGTTAAAGGTCAAGAGGGATTTCTGGCGGAAGACTATCCTTACAATCAAGGGCATATTCAGTTGGTTACTCGCCAGTTTTTTGAGGGTTTGGCAGAATCTGGCATACACAGACAGGCTCTAACTTATGAGACTTGTTTTTATTTTGGCTCATCTGGTTCTCCTGTCTTTGATGAGCACTGCAATGTTGTTGCAATGCATTCAGGCGGATATGCCCCCGACAATGCAAAGAGAGAAACCCAGAGTGTCATAGAGTACGGTTATCCTTTGTCCTTCATTATCGAACACGTCATCGTCCAAATGGTGGAAAAAAAAAAGTTTGATGTGTTGGAGGAATACTTGGCTTGCGATTGTAAACATCACCAAGACGTGATCAGCAATGTGAAGAAACTGGTTGAGAGCAGAAATCTCCCGAGTTTCAAAGATGCAGCAAACAATCCAGAGGTCATAAAGTACCCGCGTCTGAATGTGTTCTTTCAACTCTTGTCTCAGAGAGAAGAACCTGTCCCAATGGACAGTGGTTGAGTTGGCACAGATGGTTACAAAGCTGACAAAAGATACAGTGTGAACAGCTTTAGCAGTGTGCAACAAAGTCTGCTATGTTTGTTTCATTAATCAGGATACTTATGTCTAGGAGGTTAGGGTTTTGGTTTTGGTTTGGTTTGTTGATTTGTTTGTCTGTGAGCAGGATTTCTGAAAAACTACTCCCCTGATTTTCATGAAACTTGGTGGATTGTGAATCATGGGACAAGGAAGAACCCATTACATTTTGGAGTGAAGAATCACAGGACGGACACACATTATTTTTCTTATTACATGATGGAAGCGACTTTGGCCGAGTTCTGAGCTCTCAGAGTGCCTTTCTAGTTGTTTTAAGTAACCGTCATCAGTTTTAGGATAAAGGCAACTATGGTTTCTCCATAGTCATTTTAGCCGCCTGTTATCTGTGCTCGTTTTTGTCAATATTATATTTTGTACCATTTTTGTTCAGCAACCATCTGTCAAATCACGATTCTTAAAACTATCTTTAAATAATATTTGTGTATTTGGGTTATGTGCTGGCTCATATATGACTGCACTGTCCTCCATCGCCCTCTTAGATTTGAAAAAACTAAGAGAATTTAGTTTGAGGTCTTATAGATATATTATCGGCCGGTTTTATCTTATCACAAGTATATAGGTGTTGGGTCAGGCCCATGTGGGTCACATAAGTAATGATGTAATGTTTCTGTAATGTTTAGACACATCGGATAGTTTGACCACAATAGATCACTGATCGTAAACTGTCTGGTTCAGTACATGTCTTGGTCACTATCAGAAATGTTTTTTATGTAACTTTTAAAATTTATTTTTTAAATACATGAGGTTGAAAAAATATCTAAAATATTGTATTCAGCCTCAGTTACCTACTTTATACCTTTTTTATCTCATGTCTTTGAGCTATGTCTAATAAAATCGAAATCTGAGATGGCCACAAAATCTCACAAATGCCCACGTAATTAAAGATATTTATGATGAGCGTACACATCATCTTCATGAGAACGTCACTGTCCATTTCTCTCATGAAAGTCTAGACCAGATGGAAGACAGAGTGTTAGTGGAAGACAGAGTGTTAGTGGAAGACGCAGTGTTAGTGGAAGAGGTTGTTGGCTTTGAGTACTGGTGTGATGTGTCCGGGCACATGTATGATTGGGCTTTGTTGAAGCTCTGTACTGATCAGGAATTGCCTGATGTTCTGTTAACACACTTTGGATTCCTTCCCCAACGTGGTTGAATTTGCATCATTGGGCATCCTTATGGTGGTGTGAAAAAGATGGATTCATGCTTTATTATTCCGACTGAAAACCTGAGCCAGGTTGTGAAATGCAAAGTCGAATCTCTGGCAGAAGACTGTCCTTACAATCAAGGGCATATTCAGTTGGTTACTCACCAGTTTTTTGAGGGTGTGGCAGAATCTGGCATACACAGACGGGCTCTAAGTTATGAGACTTGTTTTTATTCTGGCTCATCTGGTTCTCCTGTCTTTGATGAGCACTGCAATGTTGTTGCAATGCATTCAGGCGGATATGCCCCCGACAATGCAAAGAGAGAAACCCAGAGTGTCATAGAGTATTTATTTAGCCTTTATTTATACAGGTAAAATCTCATTGAGAAGCAGGGTCTCATTCCCAAGAGAGACCTGATCAGATGGTAAAAGTACCATACAAAGTTACAGACAGACAGGAGACTAAACACAGAGGCAACAGTCAAATAAAACATCGTCATTGAAAGTGCAAAGTGCGTAGAATTAGGTGTTGCAAGAACAAACACCGACAGATGATTTCTCCTGATTCTTTTAAATGAGTTTAAAATCTCCTAGGGGTATCAAGCCTGGACAGCTTCAGTTCCTGCTGAAGCGTGTTCCAGGTTGAGTGCGAATTGAGGGGACAGACAGAGTGATGTAGTTCTGAGATCGTAGCCCGTAGCTGTACTGTTTGTGTGATATGTAAGTGGATATGTAGAAGGGCAGCAGTCCAAGCATAGATGTGTAGATGAATTTGTAATTTCTGAAAAACTATTGGCCTGATTTTTATGAAAATTGGTGGATTGTGAATCATGGGACAAGGAAGAACCCATTACATTTTGGAGTGAAGAATCACAGGATGCAGACACACATTATTTTTCTTAAGTAATGATGTAATGTTTCTGTAATGTTTAGACACACCGGATAGTTTGACCACAATAGATCACTGATCGTAAACTGTTTGGTTTAGTACATGTCTTGATCACTATCAGAAATGTTTTTTATGTTTAAAAAAAAGAATATATCAGATTAAAAATATAAATCTAAAATATTGTCTTCATTCTCTATGACCTACTTTATACCTTTTTGTATCTCATGTCTTTGGGCTATGTATAATAAAATCGAAATCTGAGATTGTTTTTTTCTTATTTTAAGAAATGTATTACATTTAAAAACAATTGTACAATATTTAATATTGTAAAATGATATAGACATACTATTATTGTGTTCATTTCAAACGGGTCGTGTCTGATCAAATAATATAATAATTATGATTCTTCGATATTAAATAAAAGTGATTTCCTTTTTATTTGGATTTGGATTGTGGTTGTTTTTATTTATTCTTTGCTCTCATGTATGAATGAAATATTAAACTAATTGAAAATCTGTCACTTTGATATCTCTGACACTGATTTTGAGTTTGATAGTGTAGATAAATAAAGAGTGGCACGAGCTGGACATAATGTATTACTTTTATGTAAAGTATCATTAATTGTATTGAATGTGAATGTCACACCATGAATTACAGGATTTCTTTATTTGGTTTCGTGCATCAAAGATTTATTATTCAACCATTTTAATTTGTATTTGATGGACCAGACCCTCTGTCACTCTTCCTCCAAGAGCCCGTACTGGTTTGTGCTTTCCTGCTGTGAGTCGGACTGAACATCAGGTGGCGATATTTAGACAGTTTGATGCTTTATTCTTTCTTTGGATCTCCATCACCTCCCACAGGGGGTGTCGTTTCTTCATTGGATTCCACATTAAAGAATAAACTGAATTTTTAAAATCACAAAGCAGCCTGTATGAAACAAGGAGAAAGCAGCACACACCAAACATTATCGTGGAGTGGTGGACTGGTTTTGTTCATTTAAAAAAAGGAAAAGGTAAGCAGTCGGATACCAGCAAGAAGTGGAGGAAGAAGTACTCAAAGGATTTATGAGCTCATTGGTTACAGCCATAATACAGGCAGCATAATACACTGTTCCAAAGAGTACTGGAGGCAAATGTAAAGAAGAGCGTACCATGGTGTGATGATAACTGTAGTAAAGCAATTAAAAGGAGAAATAGAGCATTTAAACAGCTACAAGCTCACCTGGATACATTTATCAACTACAAAAGAGCACAAGCAATAATACAAAAAACTATTATAT
The DNA here is from genome assembly GCF_900634415.1 of Cottoperca gobio. Taxonomy (NCBI): domain Eukaryota; kingdom Metazoa; phylum Chordata; class Actinopteri; order Perciformes; family Bovichtidae; genus Cottoperca; species Cottoperca gobio. Next base: position 16,005,006 of record NC_041368.1, read on the forward strand.
CAGAAAAACCTACATACCGGAGAAGAAGATGAACCACTTACCATCAATTCGGGGTTCTGGTTAATATGTTCTCGTTATACATCCATGGTCCATATTGGCGGATGGAGCTGAGCAGTGAAACCGTTCAGCATTGTTGAGGTGATGGTGGTTTTATTCCCCATATGAACAAATACTTTAGTCTGTTGTGACTATCAGTACAATCAGAATCAAAATCAGAAATACTATAAAATAAAATAAATATTTATATAAACATAGAGAAGTCAAAGTAAAGATGTGCACATTGCACTATAATATATAACAACAATAAATATGTGTATTACAAGCAGTGTAATACTATTAATAATGATGGTAATTCTGAAAAAAAGTAAAACAAACAAACTATCAGGCAAATCTGCTAAATGTAAATGTAAAACAAGATAATCAGTTCTACCTTAAGGTCTAAACGTGTAATTTAAGGCCACTTTAATTAAAAGATTATAACACAACAAACGTCACGTGTCACTTGCAGATGTTCTCCACTATTAATATGAGCAAATACTTGCTATGTCTATCAGTATAATCCGGTTAATCTGATGAATTGAAAAATAAATAACATATTCAGCTCTACATTAGGTCTAAACGTGTCATTTAAAGCAACCCTATCACAGAAGCATCCGCCCATCGACCGTATATCCGTCACGTCACACCACATAAGGCGTAACATTTGTCCATAAATAAACACCCACGCAAAGTGGCTGTCAGATGAACTCAGTTCGCACTTCGCAAGGTTCTAGTGAGTCCAACCTAAAATAACTTTCTTTAAACAGCTCTGTGACAACTAAAGAAGAGACAGCAAAAGTAGTTACGGACCTTGTTGAGTTTTGAAAACGGACATTTTTGAAAAGCTACACAGGTTTTTGATCGTTTTGAAGGAAATGGCAGTTGACTGCTTTGTGCATTATACGGCGAGAATATGAGAAATATGGAACAATATACAATAACAAGAACAATATAGAAATGTGAAAACAATGTGTACTCAATATTGTACACACAAGGGAGAGTGGATTTGTTCTATGTTGAGTTGCCACAGTGGTTAAGCAGGTATTGTTACAGGAAGCCATGCTGATAGGTGAAAGATACTCCTAGCAAAAACCTCAACAATAGTTTCATAAGTTTACTCACCAATTGTTAAAGTTGAGGTTTAATGATGTAGCAGCTGTACGTTATCGACAACAGCTAGATATGATTATGTTTTTCCAGAAAAGTGTGAAGGTAATACAAATGCCAGACATTTACCGGAATTGAATTTGACACATAAAAGTGCTGACAAAAAGCATTAACTGGTTTTGGTTGCCTGTGATATTATACAACCTAATAGGAAAAGAGTCACGGCAACCTTACTTGTGTTGTTTTAATGTTGTGCTTTTAGTACAGTAAATAACGAATCATCATGAATACACTAAAATGATTTCATGTGTACTGTAATTAATTAGAAAGTAATCCTATTTCTTTGCCTTTTTTTTAAAGGTACATCACCTTCTTTTTGGCGTCGTTAAAAGAAGAAAGAAATGAAATCCAAAAACAAATCTGTCAAGGTACCAATTTTCTCACTCTTATTCTTACTTACATTCAAATCTTGTCTGTTTATTTGAAGCTGTTTCAAGATAATTATGTGCTTTCACTAAAAGTTTATACTGATTTATATGGGTTTGTCAATTTTGTCTAGCTCTGTATCTCTTATCAAGGAATTGATGAATAAAAATAACTGGTCAGTAGTCTTATTCCTTGATACATTGCTATTACTAACATTTCTGTCTGTTATTTTCAGAAAAAGACAGACGACGAGAATGGGGGAAGCAGTCAACTTCCTGTTCAAGAGGTTTGTCATATTTTATTCTGTATCTGTGTTGGCATATAAAAGTTATAGAAAGTATACACAGAGACATATTTTACATGTCTAACAAAAAGACATTTCCTTTGATATTTGCATCACATGATAAAAATCAATTAAGTTTGTGTTTTCATTTTACTTCAGCCACGTTTTTGAGCTGAAGGTTTAAGTGTTGTTTCTCTCTAATGTGTCAGCCCTGTGATGAGTTGCCGACCCCTCATGGGTCTACATCACCTCTTGTCCAAAACCAGATGGGATCGACTCCAGGCCAGAGCAAGCCTTTGGATACACAGGTAGCAAACAATGGTTTAAAAGTGTTATTGTTTTAACGGAGAAAAATACGTTTTATTGTAATTAAATTAAATGAGACATAATTGTGTTTCATTCCTAGGACAAGGAGCCGCATGAAACTCATTCTTTTAAGTGGCGCTTTGACAAGGAAGACATAAACCTTACCTGCAGTAAAGCAGGAACCATTGAGGAGTCGCTTAAGAGAAGTCCACAGTTTACAGAAATCGCAGGAAATATTCAAAACAAAGAGCTTGTTATTGAAAAAGATGGAAAAGCTATCAGTTCACACTTTCCATGCTGCTTAATTAAAGATACACGACTGACTGTCATGTATGTTAAAGCTGTTAAAGCTGTTAAAGCTGTTAAAGCTGTTAATGCTGTTGACGAGAAGAAACCAGTTCGTGTCCCTGTTCATTACCAAGGAAAGAGGTCGTCTGGCGATCTTGTGACGTTTCATTTACGAACGAGGGGAGATACAAATGTAGCGTATATCATAAGAAACCCAGCACTGAAAAAAAAATATTCAGAAATGACTGTTTATGCATACAAAGGTGAAACAGTGAAGCAAGCTCTGGAAAGAGATGGTCGTTTAGAGGATACTGTATTCAGAAAGAACTGCGAGCTATTCGACACGATCAATAAAGAAATCACTGAAATGTCCTCTGTAGTTGATGATGGTCTTGATGGTAAAAGTTTCACGATCAGACTGGTCAATAAGTCAAATCCACCAGAAAGTCAGCCTGGCAGTCTTGGTGATGATTACATGACGCAAAATGAATCTCAGATATCTGACCACAAAGGAAGCCCAGATCCTCCACAGCAGTCTACCACAACTGACTCAGTGAACGACAACACACCAAAAGAAAACATGGTGCGGGAAATACCTGATTCAAAAGAGATGAGGAATTACCTACATTCACAGATTCAAGATTTGGTGAAAGGGATGAAAACTCGGAAAGGATCTAAACTTTCTCGTATCCAGAGTCTCTTCCATGTAGATTACGGAAAGAACGATCAGACGTGCAGGGAAGTGAAAACAATGAAGAGACTGATGGAACTTAGTAATTCTGTTTGTCATGTGAGAATAAATGGGAGCGCAGGCGGAAGTGGCTTTCTCCTATTTGGAAAGTATGTCCTCACAAATGCCCACGTAATTAAAGGCATTTATGATGAGCGTACAAATCATCTTCTTGGGAAAGTCACTGTCCATTTCTCTTATGAAAGTCTAGACCAGAAGGAATACGCAGTGTTAGTGGAAGAGGTTGTTGGCTTTGAGTACTGTTGTGATGTGTCCAGGCACATGTATGATTGGGCTTTGTTGAAGCTCTGTACTGATCAGGAATTGCCTGGTGTTCTGTTAACACACTTTGGATTCCTTCCCCAACGTGGTGGAATTTGCATCATTGGGCATCCTTATGGTGGTGTGAAACGGATAGATCCATGCTTTATTATTCCGACTGAAAACCGGAGCCAGGTTGTGAAAGGTCAAGAGGGATCTCTGGCGGAAGACTATCCTTACAATCAAGAGCATATTCAGTTGCTTACTCACCAGTTTTTTGAGGTTTTGTCAGAATCTGGCATACACAGACGGGCTCTAACTTATGAGACTTGTTTTTATTTTGGCTCATCTGGTTCTCCTGTCTTTGATGACGACTGCAATGTTGTTGCAATGCATTCAGGCGGATATGCCCCCGACAATGCAAAGAGAGAAACCCAGAGTGTCATAGAGTACGGTTATCCTTTGTCCTTCATTATCGAACACGTCATCGTCCAAATGGTGGAAAAAGAAAAGTTTGATGTGTTGGAGGAATACTTGGCTTGCGATTATAAACATCACCAAGACGTGATCAGCAATGTGAAGAAACTGGTTGAGAGCAGAAATCTCCCGAGTTTCAAAGATGCAGCAAACAATCCAGAGGTCACAATGTACCCGCCTCTGAATGAGTTCTTTCAACTCTTGTCTCAGAGAGAAGAACCTGTCCCAATGGACATTAATTGAGTTGGCACAGATGGTTACAAAGCTGACAAAAGATACAGTGCAAACAGTTTTAGCAGTGTGCAACAAAGTCTGCTATGTTTGTTTCATTTATCAGGATACTTATGTCTAGGAGGTTAGGGTTTTGGTTTTGGTTCGGTTTGTTGATTTGTTTGTCTGTGAGCAGGATTTCTGAAAAACTACTCCCCTGATTTTCATGAAACTTGGTGGATTGTGAATCATGGGACAAGGAAGAACCCATTACATTTTGGAGTGAAGAATCACAGGACGGACACACATTATTTTTCTCATTACATATGGAAGCGACTTTGGCCGAGTTCTGAGCTCTTTGAGTGCCTTTCTAGTTGTTTTAAGTAACCGTCATCAGTTTTAGGATAAAGGCAACTATGGTTTCTCCAGAGTCATTTTAGCCGCCTGTTATCTGTGCTCGTTTTTGTCAATATTATATTTTGTACCATTTTTGTTCAGCAACCATCTGTCAAATCACGATTCTTAAAACTATCTTTAAATAATATTTGTGTATTTGGGTCATATATGACTGCACTGTCCTCCATCGCCCTCTTAGATTTGAAAAAACTAAGAGAATTTAGTTTGAGGTCTTATAGATATATTATCGGCCGGTTTTATCTTATCACAAGTATATAGGTGTTGGGTCAGGCCCATGTGGGTCACATAAGTAATGATGTAATGTTTCTGTAATGTTTAGACACATCGGATAGTTTGACCACAATAGATCACTGATTGTAAACTGTCTGGTTCAGTACATGTCTTGGTCACTATCAGAAATGTTTTTTATGTAACTTTTAAAATTTATTTTTTAAATACATGAGGTTGAAAAAATATCTAAAATATTGTATTCAGCCTCAGTTACCTACTTTATACCTTTTTTATCTCATGTCTTTGAGCTATGTCTAATAAAATCGAAATCTGAGATGGCCACAAAATCTCACAAATGCCCACGTAATTAAAGATATTTATGATGAGCGTACACATCATCTTCATGAGAACGTCACTGTCCATTTCTCTCATGAAAGTCTAGACCAGATGGAAGACAGAGTGTTAGTGGAAGACGCAGTGTTAGTGGAAGACGCAGTGTTAGTGGAAGAGGTTGTTGGCTTTGAGTTCTGTTGTGATGTGTCCGGGCACATGTATGATTGGGCTTTGTTGAAGCTCTGTACTGATCAGAAATTGCCTGGTGTTCTGTTAACACACTTTGGATTCCTTCCCCAACGTGGTTGAATTTGCATCATTGGGCATCCTTATGGTGGTGTGAAAAAGATGGATTCATGCTTTATTATTCCGACTGAAAACCTGAGCCAGGTTGTGAAATGCAAAGTCGAATCTCTGGCAGAAGACTGTCCTTACAATCAAGGGCATATTCAGTTGGTTACTCACCAGTTTTTTGAGGGTGTGGCAGAATCTGGCATACACAGACGGGCTCTAAGTTATGAGACTTGTTTTTATTCTGGCTCATCTGGTTCTCCTGTCTTTGATGACGACTGCAATGTTGTTGCAATGCATTCAGGCGGATATGCCCCCGACAATGCAAAGAGAGAAACCCAGAGTGTCATAAAGTATTTATTTAGCCTTTATTTATACAGGTAAAATCTCATTGAGAAGCAGGGTCTCATTCCCAAGAGAGACCTGATCAGATGGTAAAAGTACCATACAAAGTTACAGACAGACAGGAGACTAAACACAGAGGCAACAGTCAAATAAAACATCATAGAAAAATCGTCATTGAAAGTGCAAAGTGCGTAGAATTAGGTGTTGCAAGAACAAACACCGACAGATGATTTCTCCAGATTCTTTTAAATGAGTTTAAAATCTCCTCGGGGTATCAAGCCTGGACAGCTTCAGTTCCTGCTGAAGCTGTTCCAGGTTGAGTGCGAATTGAGGGGACAGACAGAGTGATGTAGTTCTGAGATCGTAGCCCGTAGCTGTACTGTTTGTGTGATATGTAAGTGGATATGTAGAAGGGCAGCAGTCCAAGCATAGATGTGTAGATGAATTTGTAATTTCTGAAAAACTATTGGCCTGATTTTTATGAAAATTGGTGGATTGTGAATCATGGGACAAGGAAGAACCCATTACATTTTGGAGTGAAGAATCACAGGATGCAGACACACATTATTTTTCTTAAGTAATGATGTAATGTTTCTGTAATGTTTAGACACACCGGATAGTTTGACCACAATAGATCACTGATCGTAAACTGTTTGGTTTAGTACATGTCTTGATCACTATCAGAAATGTTTTTTATGTTTAAAAAAAAGAATATATCAGATTAAAAATATAAATCTAAAATATTGTCTTCATTCTCTATGACCTACTTTATACCTTTTTGTATCTCATGTCTTTGGGCTATGTATAATAAAATCGAAATCTGAGATTGTTTTTTTCTTATTTTAAGAAATGTATTACATTTAAAAACAATTGTACAATATTTAATATTGTAAAATGATATAGACATACTATTATTGTGTTCATTTCAAACGGGTCGTGTCTGGTCAAATAATATAATAATTATGATTCTTCGATATTAAATAAAAGTGATTTCCTTTTTATTTGGATTTGGATTGTGGTTGTTTTTATTTATTCTTTGCTCTCATGTATGAATGAAATATTAAACTAATTGAAAATCTGTCACTTTGATATCTTTGACACTGATTTTGAGTTTGATAGTGTAGATAAATAAAGACTGGCACGAGCTGGACATAATGTATTACTTTTATGTAAAGTATCATTAATTGTATTGAATGTGAATGTCACACCATGAATTACAGGATTTCTTTATTTGGTTTCGTGCATCAAAAATTTATTATTCAACCATTTTAATTTGTATTTGATGGACCAGACCCTCTGTCACTCTTCCTCCAAGAGCCCGTACTGGTTTGTGCTTTCCTGCTGTGAGTCGGACTGAACATCAGGTGGCGATATTTAGACAGTTTGATGCTTTATTCTTTCTTTGGATCTCCATCACCTCCCACAGGGGGTGTCGTTTCTTCATTGGATTCCACATTAAAGAATAAACTTAATTTTTAAAATCACAAAGCAGCCTGTATTAAACAAGGAGAAAGCAGCACACACCAAACATTATAGTGGAGTGGTGGACTGGTTTTGTTAACAGTCGGATACAAGCAACCAGTGGAGGAAGAAGTACTCAAATTATTTACTTAAGTAAAAGTACCATTACCCCCACTGTTACAAGTAAAAGTACTGCATTCAAAATTGTACTTAAGTTAAAGTGCAAAGGCTGAGCAGCAAACTATTGAGCAGTATACGATAGTTCTCTCTGAGATTTATTAGAGTAGAAGTCGTAATGTATAATGTTATCTTTATCTTCAATAATGTAGCAGAAAGTTAAGTGTACTTGTGTAAATGTACTTAGTTACATTTAACCACTGCATTTTTTTTATCTTTCTTTTATTATTCTCTGATAATTAAAAGAAAAAAGGCAACACTAAGCCATCTTGATGCCAGGCGGAACGTTTGACTTGGGTTACATTTTCTACACGGGGCACTTTTCCAACGGACCAAATCCAAGTGTCTGGCAAAATGGAAGTGTAAGAATGTTTTTATTGATTTTAAATTCAGAATTTTATACAGCGAGTTTGCTAATCGGCAGCTGTATATTGTTTATTTCAACTGTAGCTGAATAATGTGGTTAAAGCTACAACAGCTAGGTACGTCTTTGTCGCAGTTTCCGGTTGATTTATTGTTCGAGCTGCAGGAAAGGAGGGTAGAGACACATTTAAATGTTCTGTTCATCCAAAAATACTCAATTGTAATCTGTTTAAAATAATGCAGTCAAGAAGTTAAGATACACTTTAAAGGTGAATAAACCAGCTAAAACATTAGCAATTTTACAAACTCATCCAGGAAACAATAGAGTAGCTGTCAATACGACACTGAGCATTTGTGTGGTTTAATGTATGTATATAATAATGTTTAACAGTATACGTTATATTTAAGGTTTACATAATGCAGTCAATGTACTTATAGGAAGGAACTCTTGTTTAACAATTATCTGCAAGGTGATATGCATACAAGTTTTAATAGCATTCTCAATGTTTGCTTGCTTAAGTAGTGCTGAACCAATCATTAAAAGGAATAAATACAGAAGACTACTTATTTTTGATAAATCCTTTAAGTCATTTACGAAAAATATGTTTCTCAAATGTGAAGATGTACTGTCTTTTTCTTGTGTGTTTTATGTCACTGGTAATTGAATATGTTCGGGTTTTGTACTCTTGGTTGAATGCCACTTTGTGCTTCTGGGAAATTGTCATTTGTGTTGTTGTTGTTTTTTAACCATGTTTCTGACATTTTATAAACTAAACAACTCATCAATTAAAGAAGAATATCAAAAGATGAATTGATATGGAAAGTAATGATTAGGTACAATAAAGCATTTCTTGCATTTGTTCCAAATGTAATGTATAAAATAGATCCACTATTCTTTTAATAAATCAAAGCAGGATTGTGCACCCAGCCTTCTTTATTTTGCCCTCTGTGCCCATCTAAATCACAACTTCCTGTTCATTTAACTCTCATCATAAACACTTTTCTAATGTTTACCAGAATAATTTAAGGTCCATCATCCATTTTTCGGAGCTTTCAGTTACATCTCACAGTCTTCATTTAGTGACTGAGGTGAAGACTGTGAGATCCTGTTTAAAGCTCCAAAAACGATTAAATTGAAATTGGAGTTTAGATTATTTGGTTACATATATAGTTTGCGAAGGTCATGAATGAACCTCTAAGATTTAACGTTACTTATTTTCTTCTTGTTTTTCAGGAAAAACGCTAATGCTGCTATGCTCAGTAACTATGAGGTAATGTGTTATGTCTCACTTTTTAAATTAAATCTTTTTGTAGTGTCCAGTCAAGAGAGGGACAAAATTGATTTTCGCTTCAGATTTGTCTGTATGTTTTTTTAGGTGTTCAAACTCCTGACCGACTTGAAGGAGCAGAGGAAGGACAGCGGGAAGAGCAAAAACAGCACCGGGCAGCAGAACCTCAACACCATCATGTATGAGGTTGGCACACATCCTCTACCTCGCTTCACTCGCGTAAACTCTGCCTGCTGTGTCACATTGACACTTTTCCAACAGCATGCCCACAGTTTCCTCTGCATTTCCACACAGACGCTGAAATACCTGTCAAAGACGCCCTGCAGCAGGCAGAATCCAGAAATCGTCAAAGAGTTCCTCACCACCATGATGCCTCACAAACTCACAAAGTCAGTTAGATCTGACAAACGCATAGATGTTATCATTCAATTTAAATGCAATGTAGTTAAGCAAATATACTGTATGTATGTATTGTTTTGTACACAATATATTCACTGATATTTCTTTTCCAATCAGGGCAGAAAAACTGCAGCTATTGAACCACCGGCCACAGACAGCAGTGGAAATTCAGCTAGTGAGTGTGTTCCTTAATTATAACCAATAACTATTATTACATGTTGCATCACCGCTCTTGATCTGTTTGTTCAGTACTGGTGTACATTTCCATGATTCTTACACACTTACTGTGGTAGAAACACAGCAGTGTGTCATTAAGACCCATTCAAAGTATACGTCTGGTGATATTTCATTTTTCTTTCCTTATAAAACTATCAAAAACACATAAGTGATCCTCACATTTTCCTTCAGTACGAGGAACATGTGCACTGCAGTTTGCTTTGATTCAGTCCCACAGAAGTATTCTGAAAATGTTTGTAACCCGTTTTTGAAGAAATCGGTCCTCAATAGTATGGATCAGCTTGAGAAGGGTATGGAAGTATTAAGAAACAGACTTGTAAAATGTTAGTATTGTTGTTTTTTAATGGGATCTCTTGACAATAAGTAAACTATAGTATAACGCCAGCCTTGTCCTTAAAGACTCTCTAATAAATCTATTCAGTTACATCTTATGTTTTATTTATTTTATTTTATTCTATTTGCTCTCATGGAGACTAAAAAATAACATGTAAAGCTTGTACACCCAGGTTTTATAGCATTGTAGGGTTGCAAAAATATTCCCACAGCTAGAAAATAATCTCAGACCGTGCTCCGTCTTGTTTACAGATATGAAGTAACATGAATCCTGAATATTTAAGTTCTTGATTATTAGTTACCTTTTGCTGTCATTAGAATCTGCCAACACCCAGAGTGACACAATAAGTAGTGTTGTTAGTGAGTAAATGGCAATTGCGTGCTAAATAATAAATTGAGGTTTGAAGTTTTGGATCTTGGAATGAGCTGTAGACAAAACAATCTTGCATCTAACTCCATTTAGTAGCTGTTCTGGTGCTTTCAGTCATTTCATTTCATGTGCTTTTTTGTAATTTGTGAGTATTTTGTTTTCAGACATACAAACAAAGCAATGGACAATCTGAGAGAAAGTATTTGTTGTACATTCTAGCATCTTATTTATTACATTAGGGAAAGTAATGCAATAGTACAAGCATTTGAAAAAACACAATAAAGAGAAAAATAAAATCCGCTAAAGTTAAGGATTATTTAGTGCGTGAATATTTTTAATAACAGACTGATTTTTGTGTTTGTGTTCAGATGGTGGAGGAAAGTGAAGAGCGGTTATCAGAGGAGCAGATAGAGGAGCTCATCCACACGGTCGCAGCTGTCCTACCGGGTGACCCGGAGCAGGAGAACGCAGCTCCAGCAGATGCAGAGATGGGTGAAGCCGTTGAACAGTCATGACACAGTGACGGGTTGATAGCTGGAATGAAGTCTAAAATGATTACAGAGCTGGACTGGTTGCTTTTACCTGCGCCATCTTCATCACAGTCTGAACTGAACAACATGTTGACGGAATGGATGCACAAAGGACGCCTGATTAAATGATTAACATTACGTTTAATAATTGAATGAATAGAAGAAGATTGTTTTTGATTTGCTTTTACTTGTATACATACAAATGAAACATGCACACACTATTATAAGTACAGGGTTTGAACAGTGAGTCACAGATGTCTTGTTTTGCATCTGACTGGTCTAATTTGTATTTCTCATCAGATAATGTTTATGCAGAGACACTCTGCTATTAACCCGGCATATATTTTTGGTTTCTGACTCAATGTTAGTCATCAGTTTCTGCATAGAAATAAGGGTTTTTGCTGCTGTATGATTTCCCAAGCTGTAATATAAGTCAGTCATGCAATTAAACTTTGGTACAGCACTAACATAAGGTCAGACAATATTATTAGAGCGGCTATGTAATAAAAACAGTATACAATATGGACCAAGAGGTGATTGTTGTGTCTTATTAATGTAATCTTAACAATATGGACAATAACATCTGAAATGTGTCTGCGGCCTTTTGTCACTTTGAAGGACATGGTCAGCGAGCAGGGAAGTTAACACCTCATAACATTTGTTTATCTTAATGTTGATGTCCATATAAGGGCATTTCAAACAGGAACATGTGGCGCAACATGACAGAGCTGTTAAGAGCAGGTGCTAAATTAGGACTATAATCTGAAAACCATTTTACAGTCGGGCTATGGTGGTGTCACCTTCAATTTATCTTTTCTCTGCATCATCCTGTAGGTCTGTGAATGCAACACAAAGGTGGGAAATGCAACACATTAGTCATTTTGTTTGCTGTTAATTTACACATTTAAGGAGTTTGTTTTAGGTCTATAGTAATAATTTTTCATCCAGGAATAATATTGTAATTTTGAACATTGTAATTTTAAAACAACTCATAGATTACAAAGGATATTAACTGCAGACTCATACATAAACCCACAAACTCTTCAACTACAGGCTCCAGATCACATCATGCTTTCTGTTCTGGGATGTTATGATGTCGCAGAGGAAGGATGTGCTGGTTAGACTTGTGTACCTTTTCTGTTTTGAGCTTCCTGTTAGTGTATCACATCAGTTTCCTGTGCTCTTTTAGCACCTTGCTGCAGCAAGATACTGAGGCAAAGTCATGGACTAATTTTGTACCAGCACATTCAGGATACCCAAGGGACTGTCGTGTCCTAACTATCTTTGACAACCTACCTACCCATCCACATATTCATACATAAACAAAGCCGTAACCTCTTACACAAAGCTGCTAAATTACACAAACATTTATGAGACATCCAGATACAATCCTCAATCTTACATTACTGAGTGAGTGACTCTGATATATATATATATATATAAAGCATTAAATAAGATAAAGGCAGGTGCTACTGTGAAACAAAAGGGAAGTAGTTAGGTATAAATTTGTAATTAATTTCATATCTTTATAAATTGAAAACATTGTTCTTTTTCAACTTTTCTTAGGTGCTTACTCAACACACAGGCCTATAAATTAAAAACAATTGAATTTTTGTTGCAGTCGGAGATCAGTGAATGTTGTCTACTTTTTCCAAGGATGGATAATCAAACGGTCAAAGCGAGCAACTGACTCACAGACCTTAGGGGCGATGAAGGCTCCCAGTTTACTATATGTCTACTGGCATGTACTGATGTATTTAATTTAAAATCTGTTTGGAAATATGCACCACTAAATCACATACTAGAGTTTCTGTAAGGGTGTCCTAATGAATGAACGTGAAGTAGTATTGTAGCATAGAAAAGAGAGTAGGAAGAACAGGGATTAATAGGGGCCCAGTTTTATATTATCACAGTATATGTTCTTTGTGCAACAATAGGGATGTGCAGTGTTCATCCACTCTGTCTTTTTAGTAGCAAAGCCAACTTGACATAGATCAAGCTAAGAGGTTTTTTTTATCATTTTCCATAGAGATACATTTTATAGTAATTAAAATGCCCATAGTCAACAACACTAGGTGAATGTCACCCATTTATTTTCTTTAAAATAATTATATTGCACACCTTTTATCAGCTCAATACTCATCCTATTTCATTGATTATTGATATATCTAATTACTTATTCGTGAACTTCAGTGGTTATTTTATGTTGTATTTATTGTTCTTTGACATGCTTGCCAATGTAATTTAGTATTTGGTCTTCCACAGAGGCCGCATTGTATCATGAAGATCCATGTCATACTAAAAGAGTTACCAAAATCTGTCTTACTAATGAAAAGGTGGGGAAATTAAATGAGGCGGGTTTAACCTCAACTAAATCCTACACTGTGATTAGATTCCCCCTGTGGGCTTTTACTGAGAGCACACGAATCGATGAGGTAAAGTAATTTTAGCCTCGAGTGCGAAAGGGAGAAAAAAAAATCTAGGTTTGTCACCGCGGCGGAATTACCCTTTAACACCTCCACCAATAGGAATCGCCCAAGCAGATGTGATTTGGTATTCAGAACGTCCATCGACCAATCAGAGCTCAGCTTACTCTACTCAACAGTAGATACAGCTCCACTTCTCACGGAGCAAAGTTACATCGGGATCCAGCGAAACGTTGTGTAATTATGTGTCTTTTGAAATACTAAACAGCTTAGATAGATTCTCCACGTGAGAGAAAACACTGACGTGGACAGAGGGGCTGTTGGTTTCAGCTTTTTTGGATCAAGGTTCATGTTTTTTTTTGTTCGGATTTCGGCAGTTTCACAGACGCTGGTGAGTGAACACCATTTTTAACGGAGCTGATATATTTACGACGCGTGTAAACTACCTACAGACAGCTAAACGAGCCTGTTTATTCCAGGTAATTATGGTTAAATAGCACACTGACAGGCTGTTTCTTGGCGGTTGTGGTGAGCTGTAGGTGGCCGCTGGTCTGTCACGGTGTGTTTGACTGATAGGTCATTCACCTGGTGGCTGCAGCCTCGGGCGCATTTTTGCAGACAAGATTCATCGTCAAGTCAGGCCAGATGTTGGTCGCTGCTGCTGGGCCTCCAATTTCAAACCGTGGACTAATCATATTTCTGGTGATAGCTGGTTCACGGCAAAAAGGCAGCAATATGTGTATATATATATACCTTTTTTTTTAGGATGTACATTTCACATGTGTTTGCCCCTGAGAGGGAGCTGTCATTGCAGCCTTGAGTGAGCAGCAATGCCTCCATACAGAAATACATAAAGAGCTATGAATATGAAGAATTTCATTTAATGGAAGGCTTTCAAGAACAGATCCAACAATGGACTCAATGCTCCTGACTGTAATGCATCAACCAGAGTAAAGGGAAAAAGATGCTCTCTCTCAGACTTTCCCTTCAGCAGGAGGTCAGTGTCATTGCTCTGCCCTGTGAGGGGAAACAAGAAGGCTTTAGATTAACTTACAACCTGCTGGTCAACCATGTCCCCAATATACTGAATCACCACAACATTTGTGCAGCAAAAATATTCAATTAATTTCAGAGAAAATGTCTTTGCAGTGTAGAATAAAGAAAAGCTCATACAAAAACAAAATGTACACATAAAACTACTTGTGAGTTGTAAATCTGATGGTTAACATTCAAGGAATCTGCTCTAAGAATGCACAGTAATATATATGGCCGCATTAACTCAAGTACAGGGTAAAGTAGGCGATGTTCTCCCTGTCAGACCTTCCCTTCAGCAGGAAGTCTCACACTGGCTTTGGGTTTCCTGACAACCTTCTGCACAAAGATATCAGTTTGCTGCTTTCTTTCTTTCTTTCTTTCTTTTCTTGCCAGCCACTGACTGTGATCACAGGTCACTGTTTTCTGCTTATTATAGACATTGTTTGTTGGCTTGTCCTTGATCAGCGGACGCAGTGGCCTTTTCAAGGTCAATACCCCGATTTATCAGAGTAGGTATCCACTCCTAGTCTGTGCAAAACACACTTCATGAAAGAATCCTCTAGTCAAGTCAATCCAAGCAGATAGTTGGCCCGGGCTCCAGATATCTGTCTCTGAGATTTCTGTTTCAATACAATGGCTGTGACGGAAATAAGAAAATTAACACCTTACTTCATATACAAAAATACAACCAAAACTCTCTGCAGGGTCAGCTAACACCAGAGGTACGTAAGATAGTGATGAAACCACTAGTCCATTGACAGAAAATAATAATCAATCAAATAAAAGCCAAATATCCATTGTTTTCAGCGTCTTAATTGTGAGAATTTGCTGCTTTTCTTTGTCTTGTGTTAGGTAAACTGAATATGTTTTGGATTTTAGACAAAAAATACAAGCAAATTGATATGTGACGGTAATTAAACGGTACATTTTTAATCAAGAATATAATTGACAAATTAATCGATAATAAAAACAATTGTTGGTTGTGAGAAAATACGCTTTTTCGTAATGTGGGTGAACCGGCCCTTTAAATCTTTCAAGAGAAAAAAGCAGCAAGGCTCCTCTTAAACCTCTGGCCTAATTCTCTGCAAACTACAAGTAGCTTAATCTCTGCATGGAAATGCATTAGAATTACATACAAAGCTTGTGGATACCACTGGACTAAGCACGGCTTAGGACGGCACCTAAGTATCCCCCACCGGGATGTCCTCATTTCCCGCTGTTTCTTTTTTTTTTTTGCTTTGATCATCAAACTGAATTTCACAGGAAAGCTACTCCAGCCCAGGGAGAGGAGGTTTCCCCACGTGGCATCCAGATGTTCGGCTCCCTGCACGTTCAGTCTCAACAAGACCAAAACTTAGGAAACTTTAGTAAAATAGTGAAACTGCTGTTTGAGTCGTGAATTTGAGTTTCAATGATGAAATCAGTATTTGGAGACTTTAGTTCTTGTGTACTAAGAAGAGGAAATGGATGTTTTTGGTGAAACTGCCTGTGGGCACATTGCAGAAGCGAAATCGGGAAGTTGCAGGATGGCTCGCTTGGTCAATAGTAATCTGAGTTTAAACAAATTGCTTTGCGTTTCAATGTGACAGAAACTGTCAGTGAGAATAACAACATGAGGAAGCTGTAGGAAGCTGTAATTAGTGGATTCGGATACACTGCCTGAGAGTGTCTGCGTTGCATGCCGCAGTGAACTTTGATATGGCTTAACGGTCAGTGTCTCCCCAGAGGAAAGATGCAAAATAGCTGCTTTGAGAACAAGAACTGGATGCGTTTCAGCCTCTCTGAAACTGAGGACAAGTGTTCTTGGCAAAATAACACCGCAGCCACCATCACACCCTGCTTGCTCATAATAACTCACTCATGCAGGGCTTTGAATAATAGGAGTTCATTTGTTGGAAATTTGAAATATGATGATTATTTTTTTGTTACTCAGCAAGTTGTGAAATCATGCCTGGGGAAAAAAAAAGTCTCATTTCAAAGTGCATAGGGCTGCAAATAACGATTATTTTCTTGATTTAATGTATTAGTTTGTTCTTTAACATGTCAGACAATGATGCAAAATGTCGACCAGTGTTTCCCAAAGCCCAAGATTACACCCTCTAATGTCTTGTTTTGTCCACACCCCAAAGATAATAGAAATCTGAAAATATTCACATTTAAGAAGCTGGAATCAGAATTTTGACGTGGACTCAAACCGATTCTAAATGACTATCAAACAAAGTGGGCGATTCATTTAATAGTTGACAACTAATCGATTAATCTTTGCAGCTCTAACTGCAGTACGGTTTACAATCCTGGAGAAACTGACACGTTCTGCGTTTGGTTGTAAGCAATTTAAACTGATTCTGGTGAGGTTCTTGTCTTGATGTCTTTTTTTCCCCTCATGTTTTAGGTAGGAGCGATGGATAGGAGACGTGGCTGGCTGTGGAGCGCAGCAGGCCTGGATCCTGCTCTCCGACACCAGGGCTGAGGAGCTGCAGAGGAGTGAGGCGACTCCCCCCTCAACATCAGCTCAGCTGTCTATTTTCGCAGTCCTCATCATCCAGGCTGCCAGTGTGAAACTAAGTCTTGAACTGACCTTTGCTGAAATTGAAGAGGTAGCTGCATTTACATCTGATTCCAGCCGCCTCTCAGGTGCCCCTGAACATTGTTTTATGTCCTCCTGAATCTGAACCATGAGGAACAGATCGAGCCTGCTTCTGGGCTGCGTGCTCCTCTGCTCCGCCTCCTTGCTCTACCTGGGCATGAGCGGAGTAGAGTGCCCTCCGAAAAGCCATCGGTACCGGTGGATGGAGCTCAACCTGGGCTCAGCCAATCAGAGCTCATCCTTGACCGAACATTTCCCTGAAGACACGCCCCTCATCTTCATCGGAGGCTTTCCCCGGAGCGGCACCACGCTGATGCGCGTCATGCTGGATGCCCACAATGCTGTGCGGTGCGGGGAAGAGACCCGAGTGATTCCCCGCCTCTTGGCCATGCGGGCCACCTGGAGCCGCTCGGTGAAGGAGAGGATACGACTGGATGAGGCCGGCGTCACCGAACAGGTGTTGGATTCAGCCGTGCGAGCGTTCCTTTTAGAGGTGAGCTGGTCATCTGTTCATCTGCAAACGTGTTTTGCATACACAGGGTTATTAAAAAATAAATCTAAAAATGATTTAAATCAAGATATTAAGCAGAATATGCCCTTTAACATTTATTTTCATTATTTATTTATCTGCCGGTCATTTTCTTGATGAATCATTAAGGCTATAAAATGTTAGAAACAATTGTGAAACAGTGTCTGTCACCGTTTCTTGGCACTCAAGGTGACACATTTCTTGTTTTGTCTGACTGTCCAAACCTCCAAAGTATAACATTTATTATCATACATGACAAAAAAGTAAGAACATTTTCCTCACACTTGAGAAGCTGTAGCAGGCATTTATGTTAAAAAAGAAGAAGAAAGAAAATCTAAATATTAAATGTGGTCGATCAGCATATCTGTATGCAAGATTTTCATTTCTAACCACATGAAGCCTAATATTTGATTAAACACCTGTAACCATTTAAAGACAATGTACGGGCTGTTTAACACTGGCATTTAGCAATTTTGCTAAATAAGATGCAGTTTAGGTTACAACTTCTCAACTGCATGATGGAAACAGACGATACATAAACTAAGAAATGATTATTAAAGGTAATAGGAAAATATCCTCCTTTGCTTTCTTGCTGAAAGATCAATATCACCGTCATGTCTGTCCATTAAATATGAAGCTACAGCCAGCAGATGCTTATTTTATCTTTACATCTTTACAGCTAGCCTGGCTCTGTTGGAATGTGACACAATCCACCTACCTGCAACTCTAAAGCTCTGTAACACTTTATAAATGTAAAAACAAATTGTGTTTTAACAGGAGGTTATGAGCCAAATGAATGAATGAATTTGTTGTTACACTCCGGCTGCTGGCTGGGACTTCATATCAAGCGGACGGATGAGAGAGCGTCAAATCGGCAAGAAAGCAAATATTTCCCAACATGTTGAAATTATTGTGTTTTAACAAGGTCATTCATATAAATGTATAAATAAATGTCACACTATCCTGGATTCCTGGGTAATATCTAGTGTCGTGGGTAAATGAGTCATGTTTCTCTTTAATATAAGTGGTACGTTCTCATCTGTCAATTTCATATATATTTATATTTAGTCTCTCGATATGTATTAAAATCTTGGTATTCTCACAATTAAGAAAGGTGTGTGTGTGTGTGTGTGTGTGTGTGTGTGTGTGTGTGTGTGTGTGTGTGTGTGTGTGTGTGTGTGTGTGTGTGTGTGAATAATAATATAATCTCAATGTGTTTCAGGTGATAGTGGGCCACGGGGAGCCTGCACCTCGCCTTTGCAACAAGGACCCGTTCGCCTTGAAGTCGCTCTCATATCTGTCGCACATCTTCCCGAAAGCCAAATTTGTGCTCATGCTACGAGACGGACGGGCAACTGTCCACTCCATGATTTCACGCAAGGTATGCTGTCTCTTATTCTCTCCGGTAAACTTTCTCACAGGCTCGTGTTTCCACACAGCCACTTGACAAATTTGAGCTGGTGCCACAATAAATGTTTCTGTGTTCACTCTTTGTTGTGATCGGTCTCCTGTTTTTATCTTCTCTCTCTCTCTGCCTCCGTTCACAGGTCACCATCTCTGGCTTCGACTTGACCAGCTACAGGGACTGTCTGACCAAGTGGAGCAGCGCGGTTGAGACCATGTTCAGCCAGTGTCAGGCAGCCGGGGAGTCCAGGTGTCTGCCCGTCCGCTACGAGCAGCTCGTCCTCCACACAGAGGAGGAAATGAGGAAGTTGCTTCATTTCCTAGAGCTGCAGTGGGACCCGTCAGTGCTGCACCATGAAGAGCTGATTGGAAAGGCCGGTGGCGTGTCTCTGTCCAAGTGAGTATGTGAAGTGTGTGTGTGTGTGTACACCAAGTTAGCTCTAGTGGTATCTGACCAAGCAGATAGTTTCAGTTTCCTGTGCTGTGGGGTTTTTGAAATGTATGTTAAAGTCCATATAAGTAAACATATAATTCATATAGTCTCCTGAAAGCCACCAGACTCCAGTCAGAGCAGTCATTTTTACTGAGCTGATTGTCGTAAAACACACGCAAACAAACAATAAAACCCATGAAATCGTATATAAACCAATAAAACCCGTCTTTGATCGTCTTTCCACTGCTCCAACGATCACCAAGCGTTTGAAAGAGAGACTGAAGTAAGCGATATAAAAAAGAAGTAACCACAGTTGTTCACTAACCCTGCCTTGCAGTGCGTGATATGTGTGATATTAACCGTGACACACAAAAAGAAAAACATAAAGGTATACTCCACTCATCTACTTGCAATGCAAAGCAGTCTACTTTCAGCAGGTTTTCCTTTTTGTTTAAAAACCTGCATATATGATGGATAAAGGCAGGGTTCCTCAAAGTCATTGAATCTAAAAATAAGGCCTTAATTGGAATTAAAATGTCTTAAATAAAGTTTTTAAAAAGTCTTAAAAATGTCTTATTATTTAAGTGTATTATGGTGGTTTTTCTTCACTGAGATGCAGCACACATTGAGACGCAGATTTAAACACAGACGAGTCTTATATTTGAGTCCACCGAGCCACCAGGATGCCTGAATTTAGCCAAACCTTTCAAGTAAAGCTTCCAGACTTCCCTCAGTAAATGTTTAATTTGTGTCGCTCAACTTATTTGTCGTGTATCAAGGGGATTTGGTGGAAAATCTGGCTGCTTCACGCCACAAAAACCCAAACCTGGCGTGTATTTGAAGGAATTAGGCCACATTCTGAGGGAGTTAGCACCCAAATGTTGATGAGTTATGCAACGGTTGGCACAATATTAGTCCCACAAATGTTTTATAACCTCCTGAGAAATGTAACTCATCACAAAATGTGGCACGTTGTGCTTCTGAATCATGTTTATTGACACATCTATTTATTTAAAAGGGTGGGTTGATTTTGTATGGAAGATTTAAAATGTCTGAATTAAAACAAATCAAAGAAATAAAGTATGTTGTATTTTCTTATTATGTATTTAAAAGAAAAACATTAATTCACTTTAAAAATTGTTTTAGATTTTCATTAACATGTTTTACATTTAACTATGACAGTAAATACATACATACAAATTAAATCCAACCATATAACTATGTGGAATTTTATTTCACTTTATTTGTTTAAGTTTTAATTTTCTTTTTGTTTTATTTGTGACTCTTCCATGGCTAATTACAAGTACTGGTATTTGTTTTGGAATATTTTCACACACACACACTGACACACTGTTTTTGTACAGGGTTGAGCGCTCCACAGACCAGGTGATGAAGCCGGTGAACACAGACGCCCTCTCCAAGTGGGTCGGGCACATTCCCTCCGACGTGATAAGCGACATGGCTGAAATCGCCCCCATGCTGGCTCGCCTGGGCTACAACCCCCACGCCAACCCCCCCGACTACACGAAACAAGAGCCCATGGTGTCTCTGTACAACTACTCACAGGTTAGTTTGTAAAAAATAAAACATGAGGAAGAACAGAATCACAGCTTATTTAAAAAGTAAATAATAGAAACATTATGATAAAAGCCTATCATAGATTATGATATTTTTTTTTTAATGTATTTTTTTTTTTTTTCTTCATCAATTACTTTAAAATAAATTGATTAGGTTGTTGTTTGACTCATTATCATTGATTATTTAAGCAATAGCTCACGACAGGCCGTGGTATATGGTCATTATATCACAGTTAAGGGGCGTGGTACAACCCCCTTAACTGTGATATAATGACCATATACCACGGTCTGAAGTGAGCTATTGCTTTTATAAAACGGTTACCAAGTGTGGCAATATGAAAGAAAAATACCCACTCCAATTTAAATAGTTTTTATTATTAAGTAACGATGTTCAAAATAAAATAGTCCCTCCGTTGCCTTCTGCACAAAACGTAGTGCTAACAGCTAGCGCGCTAACAGCTAGTGCACTAACAGCTAGCGCGGTGTTCTGTTCGTTTT
Organism: Cottoperca gobio; assembly: GCF_900634415.1. NCBI lineage: Eukaryota > Metazoa > Chordata > Actinopteri > Perciformes > Bovichtidae > Cottoperca > Cottoperca gobio. The sequence continues at coordinate 16,026,377 of NC_041368.1, forward strand.
CATTTTTTTTCCATTTGGTCTACCTGCTCTTCACGTAGCTCTGCATGTCGTCTTTTAGGGGCTGTTTTCTCTGGAGATAGCCACTGATCGATCCACTCCTCCAGAGTAGAGAACATTGTACTATACTAAATGGACGGTCCCTTGTATTGGCGCATGCGCGACCGGAACCCGCAACCAGATTGAACTGTAAACACGTCTGTGTTTCAGCCTGTATTGTACGTGTTTGATTATTGTCATTTCACGCTGATATTATCTATAATAAAAGCAACCGAACGAATGTAACTCTGTTCTTATTTACATAGTAAAGCTTTGTAAGTTTGTTTCTTAACGGACGTAATTTAACAGCTGTAACGGTTGTAGCTTTTTCTCAGACGCTGAGGGATACTGAACTTGTTGTTAAAAGTAACTACAATTCTACCCGTGATATACGCTCATTATATCGCGGCTAAGAACCAATCAGATTGCTTGATTTGACATGTCCGTTTTATAATCAACTATATAGTTCTGCACTAACTTTGAGTTCATGTCCCCACACATCCAAACATTATTTTTCCTGTTGCCAGATGATCCTGTTAACCAGAGTTTAGAACCTGATGCAGTGCCACAGACGGTCCCTCTTAATATAATATATAATGCAAAATCTTTTTCCATGTATATGCTATTTGTATTTAATACTTTTTTTTATTCACTTTTTTTAATAAAACAAAAGGTTGGTAGATATATATTTGTTTTATAAAGAAGTTACTGAAATGACCCGTAAAGAAGTTAATAATACTGTTTGAAGAGAAGAAACTGCATTTATATAGCGCTTTATCATGTTTGCCATTCTCTCACACACACACACACACACACACACACACACACACACACACACACACACACACACACACACACACACACACACACACACACACACACTTGATGAAATGGAGTTTCTGGTTTAATGTTAAGCATCAGATTTCCCCCATTGATTTCACACCTACACAACACTAGTATGTAGTTCGACCCCTTAGTGCAGCTTTAATCTCTCGCCCACATCACAAAACCCCTAGTGTCATGCAAACCTTATTTTTTTTACAGCTGTCAGGATGAATCAGAGCACCACAGTTAGAGAATGTATCTCTGAAGTGTGTTTTTAAATCACAGATCCTCTACATTTCCTGTTCCAGCCTAGATGATCGTTCTAATCATCAGTGAACTTTGTGTCTTTTCTTTCCTCAGAATTTGAAAGCAACAGAGACTCCACACCCCAGTTAAGCAAAAGAGGAAAAACACGCTATGGATGCACCTTAAACACAGACCTCCAAATCAGCAGTAACTAAACCTCAAAGGAATTTTAAAGTGTCATGTGTATTTTTTTAATTTTTTGTAAGACTAATGTGCGGTGTTAATGTATGACGGGTGCAGTGTTAAAAATACGGACTCGTTAAGTGGTTTGGATTTTGTATCTCATGTGGACTAGCTGCTGGAAGAAGTTTCTCTCTCCAGCATGCGCACAGCGCTGGATCGACAGTATTACACTGCATTTCGACGCGTCCTCTCTCCTTGTACCTGAAAGTATTTCAACATGTCTGTAAAGTTATGATTCACCACAAATGTGAATGTGTCTTTAGACAAATCTTTCACTTGCTGAGAGTTCAGTCAGTGTTCATGAAGCATAACGACTGTATATTTTTGAAGACTTACGTTTATTTTCTTAATAAATTATTTTGGTGCTGACCATTATTCAGGAACCTAATGTTGTTTATTCTGAATTGATTTAATTAGTGTGTGTATATATAGTTAAAGATAAAACATTTTTAAAGAGTCTAAATGTCTCCTTATAATGTGGTTTATGTATTTTCACTACTTATTCAGTTACCAACTCGAGACACAATTCTTTAAGGCCCTGTCACACAGCTCCGTATGACAGAAACATGCCGGCGTATATGAATATTAGCTAAAGATTTGTCAGAGTCCAAATACAGTCCCACAGCAGTGTTGTAGCTGACTCATACATAACTAATTATTATACGTATGTCAAACATTGATAGAGTATCACTTACTTATTTAAAACGTTTCAGAGCGTCCGGACAACGGAGCTGGAAAAGTACCATCTGGTTCACGTCATGCTGATGCTGGAGAACGGCTAACATGCTGAACGCTAGCTGTACTGTAGAAACACGTTTAATAAGTTACTTCGTCGTCAGGCATCATCTTAACATAGGGTAGGAATAGGGTATCCACTCGTTATCAATACATTGGCTGTAGGATTCACCGTCAGCCAACGTAGCCCATCTAACGTACCTCTAACGTAGTCACGTAGGTATTCACGTACAATATTAACGTATTCCGTATTCACGTATGTCTAACGTAACGTCTGCATATCTTATGAAGCACACGTCGGGTACGTCCGGTAATTTTGAACGTGCTCAAAACATCAGCGTTCAACAACGCACCCCAGCGTAACACAGTGAGCTCTTAACGAATACTACTTATACCTTACATTATTATTATCAACGTACACCAGCGTGTTGCTGATATTTTGTATACACCATATTTTTGTATACGTTATGCATCCGTTGGGCATTCGTCTGATACATTTTGTATTAGTAAGTGATGCGCTATCAATAGGTTAGACATGCGTATCTGTATATGTTCACTTTTCCGATCCGAGGAAAAGTTGGACGACTGACAAACTTTCGTAATTTTCGAAACGGCGCATACGTTTCTGTCTTACGGATATGTGTGACCGGGCCTTTAGTCTTTTTAATGTATTTAATTTTTTCAGCTTGATGTCTGTTTTGTCTTTCACTTTCTATGTTGTCTTTTTATGTGAAGCACTCTGCTCTTGAGAGGTGCTATTTTAATAAACGTATTATTATTATTATTATTATTATTATTATTATTATTATTATTACAAACATTACAACATGAGTATGTTTGACAGTTAGCTGAGCCACAGCGCCATCTAGTGGTTTAAAGACTACCCAAAATAACCTGGTTGCCCTTCTTTCTTTCTTTTTGTAGAGACAAGAAATATTCTTAACACTCACACTTCTGTCTTTATGGTTCAGTAGGAATAACTTTACTCAGTAGAAACAAAGTTACACGTCAAACTTGATTTTTAAATGAAACCCTGAGATGGACTGGGCTGCTGAGTGTTGCAAAGAAAATTATAAATTCAAATGATAGTTTAAACTAAAATGATATACCCATATGATTAAACTAAAAAATGAGCTACATTTGATGCAAAGTTCAACAATGGACTGAGGTAATGCAGTGCAGCTATACTCGGACAATAAGTGCAAACATTCATCTGACTGCTGCTGTAAAAAACAGTTACACACATTTAAAATTAAGCTGCATGGTCCACTATCCATCAATAAAACTTGTCAATTACATTGACATTTCAAGAATAAGAGCATCTTTTAATTTGTTTACTTTTTCTGTTGAATACAAAAAAAAGTAAAAGATATTTTTATATTTGATCATGGAGCTAAAGTGACCTTTGACCTCTATGTTGCATATTGAGCCAGCAGCACCAGAGCAGGCGGCTGTACCTGCTAGTCTCTGGATGTGAACATGGCAGCAACTGTGTTTTGTTCCTCTGTTGTCGGGCGGGGAGCGTGACTCCACACAGCCCTGCTGCTGGCCAGTGTGTGGTGAACCGGGGTGGGCGGGGCTTCTGAGCTGCATCTGAGCATGTGCAGGAAACACCTAGAGAACTGAAAGACACACAAACAGAGGAGGAGGAGGCAGCAAAATGAATATGATACAGAGATACAAGTAACATTCAGATGTCTGAGCAAGAAGGAGGGAAAACGTTCCTGCTCAGCTACATGAGGTGGGATTTTGAAGTACTTTTACTTTACTTGCATATTTCCATTTGCTGCTTCTATATACTTACACTCCACCACATTTAAGAAGCAAATATTGTAGTTTTTCCTCCACTACATTTATTTGATAACTTTAGTTACTTTGCAGATTCAAATTGATAATACAAAATATAATCAACAAATACATTATGTTTTATTATAGGTAAATAAGATTACGAGGAGAAATTCATAAACTACTCAGAATATATAAAATTGCCATTTATCAGCTGCAACATTAAAGTGATGAACACATTAATACATCAATGATTATGTTACAATATTATAACATATATTCGGAAATGGGTCATTCTGTATAATGAGTATTTTGCTTTGGTAATAAAGTATATTGTTAAAGTATATGATGCTAATACTTTGGTGCTTTTACTTTAATAACATTCTGAATGCAGGACTTTTACTTGTAACAAAGTATCACTATTTTTACAAAAGTAAAAGATGTGAGTACTTCTTTCACCACAGTTTGTATGTAATCACAGAGGATGTTAGTTAAGACCGTGGGGTCAAAGGCAGGGATAAACAGTGAGAAGAGTTTATAAACCATGGCTGGATTATCAACCAGGCGGCAAATTGATTCATTCTTTTCTTTAATATTATTTTTTGGCCATTTTTGCCTTTATTAGAGAGTGCAGCCGAAGCTAAAAAAGAAAGGGGGACAGAGGGGACGACATGCAGCAAACAGCCGAAAGTTGGATTCAAACCCCGGCCTTAGTACTTTGATTAATTCCAGCCTGGCTTCAAACCTCTGAAACATCTTCAGTAATGCAAATAGGTCTGGTGTTGTGCCAAGTGGTGGCTGTTTTCACTAGTTGAAGAAACAATCGACCAATCAGCTTTGTAGGTGGGATACAGAGCTGCCTAGCCACAAATAATGACGACAAGGGCAATTAGTGTTGATGAAATTGATGCACCTTTAAAGGTTGTTGTAAGACGACCAAAAAAAACTGTCTATAGTGAATCCAATGCTAAGTCCGTACTTTTCTTTAACTTGGATTCTGGTGTTTCAGTGTTTATATATATATATATATATATATATATAATATGACAAACAGACTCAGGCAAAATGAACTGTGGTTTAGTAAACCAGCTTTGGTTACAGCAGAATTTTCTTCTGTGATTAAGTGCTTTAGTTGGGGAGTCCACGCAAAAGTTTGGAGTTAAATAAACAATCTCATTTAGAAGGAGGGAGATCTGTCCTCTGATGACAGAGGACAGATCAGATGTTTACAGGCAGCGGTTGTTACCTTGTTGTTGAGCAGAACATAAATAATAGGGTTGAGGACGGTGCTGGTCTTCGCCAGCAGGGACGGGATTAAACTGGCGGCAGGCGGCACCACGCCCGGCCGTCCAAAGGAGGCGAGCATCGCCACCACACCGTATGGCATCCAGCACAATAGGTAGCCTGTCACCATGGAGACCACCATTAGGAGGACACGGCCTTCCCTCCGCTCAGCTGAGGTCCGGTTGATCCTGGTGACCTGGACACATGTGCAGATTATGAGACAATGGGCACCTGGGCACAGACATAAAAAACACTCCAAGACATACATTTTATAAATGCTCGGCCCTTTTTCTTGTAGTTTTGTTTTTTTGCAGTTATTTATGTGTCTGTGGTTGTTTTGTCCCTTTTTGTACCTATGTTGTGTGTCTTTGTAGACATTGTGTGTTTCTTTGTATTTATTTTGAGTCTCTTTGTAGTCTTTGTGTCTCTGCACGCTCACCTGTCTCTCCACCGCCCGTACAGCAAGCAGGATCCTCCCGTAGCAGAAGAACATGAGCAGCAGTGGCAGCAGCAGGCAGAAGATGAACAAACAGCTGATGTAGGAGCGAGCTGCGGTCGAGCGCTGCTGCCACTGGACGGAGCAGGTGGTACCGGGGCCCTCCAGCCCGTAGCTGCTCCATAACACACAACATATGCTTTGATTTCTTTCACATGCTTCATGTTTAACAATATGCAGTTCTAGTTCTGTGTTATTATGTTTGATATCTCCCTGTTTTGAATTGCAAAATGGTATGAATGTATTTTCTCTTTGTTCACGTTTATAGTTGTATGTGTTACATAAGGCTTATGATAGGAAGGCAGACACCTCCCTAACATGCTATTTTATCTTCAACCTTCAAGCTCAGGCAATTCAAAAGAACCAAAAATGAAGAAAGTGAAAGATGAGGAAATATTCAAATAACATATTTGAATAAATACCAGAACATTTTAAGTTTGATCCACAGTTTTTGGAGTGTGACAAGCCCTTTATTCATTTGTGATTGCCATTTTGTCTTGTTTGAGATAAGTTTTATCAAATAAATAAATAGCCCAATATTTTGCTTTTACAGTGTGTCAATATTAACATATTACCTCAGTAAGTTACAGTAACACATTGTGGAGTTAAGTAGAACAGATGACCAAAACTTGGGGATTTAAAGTTATTTCCTCTTAAAGCACTCACTTCTTACTTCTGTATTTTACTAAGTGAATAAACCATTGCATACTTTCCTCCCAGTTTTAGCATCATTTGACTGAATAAGTGGATACATGAATGATGTAATGGATGAGGTGATGGCTTAATATTTGGGCAGTGCAGACCTGCTCCAGCCCAGCAGCGGCGGCAGAGTCCAGACCAGCGAGTAAAGCCAGGAGGCCACGACAGCAAGTCTGGCCCTGCGGTATTGAGAGGAGTCCGACTGGGTGCTGCGGAGCACCACAGAGTACCGCTCAAAGGACAGCAGAGAGAGAGACACCAGAGAAACCATACCTGACAGAGAAAAAGACATCATAACACAAACAAAGGACAGCAGTTAGCGATCAAACTGAGCCAATCATCAAATAATTTCTTCCTTTATTAGCCTGTTTTATGACCAAAAATCCCAGAAAGTCTTCTGCTCCTCTACATTTAACAGCTGCAGTTACAAATTACCTTGCACATTAAGATTTTCCATTCAAAACACATAATCAATCCATCAAATATTGTATTATTAGAATGATATATTATAATATAATTAAAATGCTGCTTGAAAGTTAATGTAGGCCTAATATAAAATCCAATAGGCTAATATAACACATAGCGCGTCTATTTTTCCAGGATAATAAGTACTTTCAGTTTTGATACTCTTATGGATATTTAGCTGATAATGATCCAGTACTTGAGTAAGATTTTGAATACAGGACTTTTAGGCCTACTTGTAAAGGAGTATTTCTACATATTATATTGCTACTTTTCTCTGTACATCTTCTACCACTGGAAATCCTATAAAAACCAATGACAAATGTAGGGCTGCAGAGTCATTTCTAAACACACCGTAGTAAACAAATAGATTTAAAATGGAACAACTAATAATGAAATGAAATAGAAAATGTTTATAAAATGTTAATCTGCATGTAGAGCCAGGTCAATGATACAGTGACACACTGTCTTTTTTATTTAAGTAAGTGCAATATATTATTTTGGTGGTATTTCCACGTTCTGCTACTTCTTCTTCTACTCCACTAGCCTTCATGTCAGATACAATATGTACTTATGTATGTACCAGGCCAACATGTATCTGATAACTTCAGATTAATAATACAAAATATAATCAACAAATACATTAAATTCACAAGCTATATTTAGGTTCTAATACTTTTGTTTATGGAAGCCACATTATTTTTTAAATGTCATGCAAAAAGTCAGTCACTCACCGAAAAACGCGTTGGAGAAACCGTACCACCGGCACCCGTAGGATCCGGTCAACCACCTGCCGCGCACGCTGGCTGCGAAGCTGAGGGGAGTCCCGAAGATGCAGACGAGCATGTCGCTGGCGCTGATGTTGATGAGCAGCAGGTTTACCGGAGTCGCCAGCCCAGGGAAGCGCGAGAACACCAGGAGCACGAGGAAGTTACCGAGGAAGCCCAGGACCAGGATGAACCCGAGGACAACGGCTGCTGCGGTGTGACCCGCCCGGCTCAGCGCGCCGGTGGCGGTGTCCGACACGGAGCTGTGGCCGGTGCTGAGGTTGTTGCTATGCTGCATGACGATCATCATGGCGACCTGGTTAAAATGACTTAAACCAGAGACATCATAAAACAGAGAACAAATGAAGCATTAACAATATTAAGGCAAAAAGGCACCCACCGAGTACATGACCACAACAAGACGTTTAAATACTCGTAGAGGGGATGAAAGAGGTGGGAGAGTTAACTTTCTCTTTCTCCCAAAAACATATGCATACCTGTGGGATGCTCCCAGTGCCGAAATCTAAAAGTTTTATTAAAATCTATATTTATTTTAAAAGTAACATATTAACAGAATAACTGAAATACAGGCCACCACTGAGAAGCAAACATCTAATTATTGTTAACACAGTTTTGAGGCAATACAAATATAGTAAGATAGTTTTTTTCTTTAGGCTACTGACATTTGTTAAAATACTATATAAGTAGATTCAACCCAAGAACCTAAACAATTAGGATCAAAGTAATACTCCTATAACAAACTCCTAAATAACAATTAAGTTTGAATAAATAAAAAGTGAAGAAATCCCCAAACCTTCAATGAGACCAAGGACACACTCCCACAAAAAAGCGAAAGAAACAATCAAACCAAGAGGCAGACGCTGACGTTTGGCCGTAGATGACCATCACTTCATCAGACACGTCTTTTTTCTGTCCCGTTATTCTACTTATTCTAGACCAGATTGGAGACCTAAATAGCTGAGCCAACATATCAATAATACAAGCTGTGGTTGACTCAGAGGACGAGCCAAGAACACATTCAGCCTGGCAGCATGAACTGATGAGATGCTGGGGACACTAATGAACAATCACAACAAGAAAACCCTCCATAACAGACATTTAGATTTAGAAAGACTCAAGTAATTTAAATGTTTAATCTTAAATTCTTAAAATGTTTAATCTTAAATTCAGATAATTTTCACTGGATTAGTCTTTCCCCAGTGCTTATCTTTATGGTGTAGAACAAGCCTCTGAAACGATATTTAAATCATCACTGTGACATTAAAACTCCTCTAATTTAAGGTGAGTCTGCTGCTCTTTAAAACAACCAAGCTGGATGTGCTTCTTTTTATTTGTATTAAATTTGATATGGACAATGCAATTTAACATGAATGTTATCCAACAGCTCCAAGACAACCGTGTAAAACACTCCTAAACGGCACTTTGTTTCCATGCCAAATTATATATAATCATTTGAATGTTCTTATACACATAAAGATGCTTCCTGTTTTGCTGTAGTGCTTCTCTCCTGCTCTCTGTAAGGCTGCTAAGTTGTTTCCACGGCTGGTGACCAACCAAATGCCACAAACAACCAAAAGCTAACTTTCTAATAAATACATATACCAGCTGTCTAAAACCTTTTTAGACAATTGTTCTGATGCATTGAAAACATAACATTTTCAGAAAGTGACAAAGACGGTTCCGGTTTTCAAAACGTAACAAAAAAATAAATATGTGTATTTTTTCTGTTTGTGAATGCCCACAACACAGACCAATGTGATGCATACTTCACACACACACATACACACACACACATACACACACACACACACACACACACACACACACACACACACACACACACACACACACACACAGAGCACAAAGTAGCAGCAGCCACACACGGTTTTATACACAAAACACATTCATGGGGAAAAACAAATTGCATTTTATAATTTATAAAATAATAAAGTTACACATAGCTTAGTGGATTTTAAAGGGAAGATAAACTTTTTTTTAGACAGTGTTCTGAAATGTGTCCATTTATAGGCCAAAGGTGGTAAATCTCATATTATAAATCTTCTTTTATGTTATTCATACGTTCTATGATTGGATGGTGATGGCCTGGTTATATATCCATGTTTTACTTATGAATATGGAATTCTCAAGATATTATAAATAGTTGTATGATGTTCAGCATGTTATTATCTTGACTAAAATATAGCATTATATCAAACATTTTGATTTCAACCTTCATGTTAAGTTTCTTTTTTAGAAAGTAGGCAAAAATCAATGCAAAACATTCTTGTAGCTACACATTGACAAAGTTTTCTCGTTCACAGAAAGCACGCTTTTAGCCTCTTTCTAAGTTTTGTCTGGTAAATTCTGTGTAACAGCCCAATGAAAGTAAAGTTATTATTTAAAGTTGTTATTGATACAGTAGTAGGCTAATTATCACACATTTTCCATGCTTTCTCCCACTGTATGTAATTAAATAAGGAATGCTAAATACATCTAGATGCTGGGACACATTATGTGTTTTGATAATCATAATAATGTGTTCCTAATATTTTGTTAGAGCACTTCTCTTATAATATAGCCCGAAAGCGAGGGAACATTTCGACGCTTCAGTGACGTAGCCAGAGAACGACGTTTCCGTAGCAACTGGGGCCGATCCGTTAACCGCAGCGGCCGCTGTACTACCGGAGCTTATCGAGGAGTGGGGGGGATTGTCGTCGGTAACCGGACACCTCCTCTGTCTTGTGGGGCGTAGTGACACGGGGGCGACGCAGTTTCTAGGCGGCGAGCCCGCAGTTCCGTGCGGAGATGCTGAATATGTGGAAAGTCAGAGAGCTGGTGGACAAAGCGTGAGTAATACTGAGGAGCAGGTGTAGCTGTTTGCGCTAGCTCAACCGCTAAGTGGCTGCTAAGCTAACCGGCTAGATAGGAGGCTTTACCCGGGCAGCATCAGCAGCTTTAGCTGGGCAGCATCAGCAGCATTTATCGCTGACAGAGGAGAGGATACGTCACGGAGATAGCCCCCTCAGCTGTTAGCTCTGACTAGCTGGCTAGCTGCCAATCATCAACCTTGTGGCATAAATAGAGATGTGTGTTTTACAATGGCTTCTCCAAGTGTACATTTTGTTCACACATTTTCATATGGGTCAAGAAAAATACAATATTAAACATTGCAACTTATTTTATTTCCGATCCACAACGAAAGCTATCTAGTTAGCTAATTCCGCTAGCATTGCTAAACCCAGGTCGTATGTGTGTACTGTTGGTGCTGCTGCAGATTCACGCCCTTTCCCACCCTGGTGATGCTCGCCACCTCTCTCATGCATTCACCTAACATTACACCCCGAGTAGAAAGCCAAGCATTAATGATGGAAAGCTAATGGGCTAGATAATTGTAAGTGGATAGTACATTTACTGCCAATTAGCGACCAACCATGTCTTAACGAAGCCCATGATGACCCCATGGTCCCGAACCGTTAAGACAACAAAGCTTGTTGTCCAAACAGATCATACTGTAGCTAATGCTGATGTTGCAGCCAACTGCATCTTGTTGTTTGTCTAAGCACTGGACTACGCATGCTTCATTGTGATGTGTGTCTTTGTGATATTTATTGTTTCAAGTATAATGTGCAGTTTAATTAAACAAGTCATACTGTAACCCAGGAGGAGGAGGAGGAACAGCTTTCTGTCCTGTTTATTCCAAGAGATATACTGATTTATATTAATCTTTTTTTACATAAAAATTGCTAACTACAGTATAAAAATACTTTGGTACAAGTAAAAGACCTGTGTTCAAAATCTAAAGTGCAATAGTACTAGCATCAAATTATACTTGAAGTACCAAAGGCAAAAGCACTCCTTATGCAGAATGTCCCTTTTCTGAATCATATTATATTACTGGATTATAATTATTGATGCATTAATGTGTACAGTACACCACTTTAATGCTTCAGCTGGTATAAGTGGAGCTAATTTTAAGAACTTTATATACTGCTGGGCAACCATCAGCAGGATAATGCATCACAATGTATCAGTTGATTTATAATTTGTAATAATAATATGAACATGCAAAGTTACTAGTAACAAGCGCTGTCAAATAAATGTAGTGGAGTAAAAATAAAATGGTAATACTTTCTATATACTACATTCCACTACTGAGTGAAACAGAAACCCACAAAAGAATTTGAAGATACAGTGTTGCTTTTAGTTAGTTGAGATCAGTAAGTAAACCCATTTCTTGGTCCTTTTATTTAAAACCAAGTCAAAAACCTTTCATGAGGAACTGGAGGGCTGGGTTTGTGGTAGATACAAGAAAACAGTTTTCAAGTAGCTTTACAAAGCATATGTTTCATAGAGCAACAATAATCAGACTGAGAATCAGCTTTATTGGCCCAGTATGTGTACACACACAAGGAATTTGACTCTCTGTTTTTGTTGCTCTCAGTGTACTTACACAGAAATAGACATACAGCTAACAACAATGAAAAGAAAGCTGGTTAAAGATAAAAGATAAACATTATAACAACTATAATGGCACTCGGAGAGCACAAACCTCTGCCTTGGAAAAATGCCCTATCTTGCAATGTTAACGAAAGTGAAAAATAATCGTTCAGCCCTATTAATTAAAACTTGGAGGTTTCAGCTCCCTGTAGGTTGTAAATGTGCACTTGGATTTTGATAGCAATCCTGCAAACAAGGTTAAATGCAGGCTATACAATGCATAATGTGTGGGTGTTGCATTAGCACTCATACTGTACTGTACTGTACTGTGTCCGAACACTGAAACCTTGAAAGAAAGATGTATTGAAAAGCTAACTGCCCAGTAACAAGAAGAGTACAGTATGCCAAAAAAAAGCTTTAATTTCAGGGGGATTGATGAACTCTTGCATACATTCTGACCTGTATACCTCTTTAAATAGATCATGAAGATGACCAACAAGGCTTCCATGCAGAAGTCGTCTTTAAATCCTTAAAATAATTGTTTTGTTATTTCCAAATCATATCTTTATTTTCCACACTTACATTTTCAACCCTATAAAATAAAGCATTGTAAGAACAAAAGTCACAGAAAAAATACTGACATGAAATTTTCATATTTCACTTTGACTGTGCTCACTGTGAGACCCCACGTTCTCCGGTTGGCTCCGCCCTTTAAAGGACCAATTATATTGCAAAATCTGCTAAGGAAAAAAGAGGAGACGATAGAAGAAAGTTGCATAAAGGAAAGATGAGTGAAGAAAGGAGATAAGAAGAGGGAATATACAGTATAGAAGTAGCACAGACTGAGAGCTCAACAGAGATTTAGATGGAGTAATAGACACCAGCTCCCATCAGCTATTGGTTGTGCCTGGCTGGGCATGATGAATACACTCTATTATTGATCTACCTCAACAGAGCTGGTAGTGATGGCCTTGCTTTTCCTGCAGATAAAGAGTCACACCATTATGGAGCTTGCGCTGTCTGTTGTCTGTCTTATCTGCTGACAATAACAGTCAAAGGCAGCTCCTGTAATGTACAAGTGGGGGGGTTGCTGATAGAAAATGAAGTGAAGGAGACAGAAATATGAGAAAAGTCCATGTGAAGGAGGGAGGGATGACATGCTGAAGGAGCAGCATGAGAGGAGAGTGAAAGGTGTGTTTCATGTTGCAGTGCTTTGGCTGTGGTTTTTGCCAGGGGTCTGTAGAGCAAGCCATGCCTGTCAACAGATGCAACACACACACACACACACACACACACACACACAGGAAAACAAACACAGCAGATGGTGAGCACACAAAAACAAAGAGGGCAGGAAGCACATATTGCTTATGGGGAGGTTTGGCTGTGTTTACCTCGCTGTTTTACACACAGATGGATGAACACAACTTGCCGACAGAGAGATCGTTGGTCATTTATAGGTTGCACTCAGTGTATTTGCGTCTGTTCTAATGTGTAAATATAATAATGTGTGTATATTTTTAACTGAAACACTGACAATAACAACCTCTGTGTTCACAGAAAGACAAGAAAGTTAAAATGTCCAGGGTTTAACCTTTACATGTTTGAAATATGGATGTAAACAAAACATATGTTGGTGTAACTTCTAAAGAAACTATATGTTTGTGTCAACAGCACTAACGTGGTAATGAACTACTCAGAGATCGAGTCCAAGGTGAGAGAGGCCACCAATGATGACCCCTGGGGCCCCTCCGGACAACTGATGGGAGAAATAGCCAAGTATGTGTTAGACACACATACACACAGTTACTGTATCTGCACACAAATACATACATGTTATCACTAAGGTGGCAGGTAAATTGTATTGTGTGTGTGTGTGTGTGTGTGTTACACACACATTCACACAAGGTATTTTATTAAAAAGAAAGACAATTAAGGGCTCCAGGGGCCATAATACAGAAACGTCCTTTCTTAAGCCTTATGTTAAGACAGGAAGAGTCTAGGATATCTCAGGTTAGGAAATCCTAAACAGTAAATCCAAGATTGCTTATCAACTTTTAGGTCTGTTACCTAACAACCAATACTGCTTTTCTCATCTCGCCAAGCTAAACAACTTTGTAGTCGGTGTTTTTCTCATTGACAGTAAAAACAACGACGGCCACTTAACTTAAGGTGAGTTAGAGATGTTGGTAACATCTGTAGAGAAATCCAAATATGTTTTTTTTTGGGAAGATGTAGCCTGTATCTGCTTTTAAGATCTAATTTCCGCCTGTTGACACTTTGTTTGTTGTGTAAAAGTGATAAATGAGCAGCCATAAGGATGAAACAAGGTTGCTAACACTTCTGGTGGAAAAGTGAAAGTAACGGTTATCCTAAAGTTAAGAGAGTTTATTTTAGATTTTGGGAAGTTAGGATGTTTGTGTAATACACTTTCACTATCTTAAGTTAGGATAGGAATGTTGACTTTGGACCATGGTTACTAAACAGTTAAGATAGGATCTGCAAGTGAAGAAGTTTCTGTAATACGTCCCCTGATTATGCTTTGGTTTACCTGCATTGGGTTATTCCCAGCACTTTGACCTTGTGTTTGTATATGTAGATCTACCTTTATGTATGAGCAGTTCCCAGAGGTGATGAACATGCTGTGGACCAGGATGCTGAAGGACAACAAGAAAAACTGGAGACGAGTGTACAAGGTATGGTTACACTGTGTTGTATCTGTGTCGTGTTGTACTGTGGAGCTCAGTTCTGTATTGCTTATCAGGATTTATCAAAGCTGAGCCTCAGTGCTTTTTTGTTCCCACATGGGTTCCATGGTTTCAACTATATCCTTGTGTCCTTCCCACATAAGCACAATACTGATATGCAAAGATTATAAATTATGCAAGAGCCAAGGAAGAACTTTTGGAGAGCAATTAAGCTGAGTTAAAGAGAGAGGACAGTTAAGTAAAGCAGAACAGACTGTAAATACTGTTTTAGGAAAGATTATTTCTCACTGAGTATTTCTGTCTATATCCCCCCCCCCCCATAGTTAACCTTCTTATCACGTCTCTTACTCCATCTCTTTCTCTTCCTCTGCCAGGCTTTACTACTGTTGGCCTATCTTATCAGGAATGGATCTGAAAGAGTCGTCACTAGCGCCAGAGAACACATCTACGACCTGCGATCTTTAGAAAACTACAACTTGATTGGTGAGTCTCTAAATGAAAATGAGCTACTTCTTTTTCTTCTTTGCTTTTATGTCAAATTTGTGTGCAAATTAGACGCCATCAGACAGACCAATCGGTGTCTGAAATAGAGAGGCTTTATTCTCTGGGCAGCATGAACACAGTGTGATCATTAAGACTTTAATTTGTCCATTTTTCCATTTGATTGTGATGATTGATCCCCGTCACAAATATCTCTGCAAATTTCATAGAATATCTGGCTTTAAGTTTTCAAGACACCTTGCCATTGACCAGGGTTAGGGTGGCACTAGATGAAAGGTCAGGGGTAACCAAAATTACTCTCTAGAACAAATGTCATATCAGTCCTCCTGTTTTAGTTTTCCATGTCTGTGTGTCTGTCCAGATGAGAACGGTAAGGATCAGGGCATCAATGTGCGTCAGAAGGTGAAGGAGATGGTTGAGTTCATCCAGGACGACGACAGACTGAGAGAGGAGAGGAAGAAGGCCAAGAAGAACAAAGACAAATACATTGGAGTCTCCTGTGACAGTATGGGAGGAGAAGGAGTAGTAGTCGGAAGAGGAGGAGGAGGAGGAGGAGGAAGCCTTAAGAACTGTAAGTAATTCCCTAATATGTTTTGGAGGAAGGATATCATGTAAAGCAAGCGTGAGACTTTTTAAATTTAAAACTAAAAGTTAAACTTGAATTGCCTGCTTTTAAAATACTGGTTTATTGATTCCCCCATAGTCCATAAATAAATAAATAAAAAAGCCCAAAGAGAAACAGAACGGTTTCCTCACTTTGGACCATCTGTAATCAGAAAATAGTTTTTTTTAACTGATAAATGAAAATAATGTATCAAAACGGTTATGGGTTTATGCCAAATGATTTATTGTTTCAGCACTAAAGTAAAGCTCCCACTGATCCCGTAAAGTCACATTTCAGGTGACTGCTTTATCTTGTCCCACTACTTATCATCTTCTTAGCCAATCCTGAGTTAGTTGAAGTTACCAGATCAATACAGAAACTGTAACACAACATTACGTGTTTAATTCACGTCTTCCCATTTACTAAAACATTTTGAATTCGTGTTATTGTTTTATCAAGTCCTTTTATTGATAATAGGACATTTTGTCGATCAGCAGAAAGTTAATTGATTAATAATTTGAAATGTTTATTGATCAATATTGCAAACATTTTCCACTTCCAACTTTAACAATATGAGGATTTTCTATTGCATTTAATTGTAAATTGTATAGTTTTTGGTTTGGGACTGGTAATCTAACACGAGAACAAGACATTTTATAGACCAAACAGTTATTCAAAAACTACTAAAATAATCATTTGCAGCAGCTCTAATCTTATTGTTGCTTTTATTGTCTTATTATAGCTTGGCAATTGTCACACAACATAGTACATCTGAAATTAGGAGGTTAGTACGACTAGTATGAGAGAGTTCTTTGGTGGATGCCTGTGAAACTGCACAATTTTATTCTCTGTCCTTTTCTGTGTTCTTCCTTCCAGCTAACGAGCTGGATCGCAGTAAGTGGGATGAGGACTGGGATAAGAGCAAAGGAGCGTTCCCCTTTAGCGAGAAGCTCGGAGAGATCAGTGACAAGATAGGCAGCACCATAGACGACACAATCAACAAGTTCAGAAAGAAGGAGCGAGACGACTCACCCGACAGAATCAGGTAAACAAACACACTGACGATGTCCACATGCACACTTGTACATGTTACATTATATTTATACATGTTTCTGAAACATCTGAATACATGCTTGTTTTTAAATGGTCTCATGGTGTATACTAAAGTTAGTACAGGCTTCTTTAGTTGTGCACAGTGGTGTTATCGCCAATATCAAAATAATGCACCCACCTGTTGCACTTTAGATGGCTCTTGGCCTTCATGTCCTGTGTTTAAAGAGGATATATAATAACAACTCACTTTTTCAGTGCTTGTGAACTGTGAAGTAAGACAGCCCAGTCAGTGTTTTGTGGGCTGTCGCTGTCAGAAACATGAGGTTCAACCATCCACTTAGTTTTGGCTTCCCTTCCTATGTCACATGCAGGATTATTAGAATATACTGCCCCACATCTGTGTATCCCATGGCTTGAGAACTATCTTTGAAATGTACTCTCACAAGCCAATCAGAGCAGACCCAAAATACAAATATGAACCTGGAAATGAGCATGATATGTCACCCTTTAAAATCTGTAAACCATTGTGTTTTGGATTATTCATTACATAGCCAAACACACACAGACATTGCAAAGCAAAAAACAAAACAGTCGAAAGCAAAATCTCCTTCGTGTCTGGTTGCCACAGTGACAACGAGGAGGACCGAGCATCGAGAAACGGTAGGCAGGAAACCCTTGAGTTCAAAGATGAGGAGGAAACTGTCACAACAAAGAGCATCCAGATCACACAAGCAACAGAAACCACAACCACCACCACGCGGAAACGCAGCGGAGCAACAAGCAGCAAGACTCTGGACCTGGGAGCTGCGGCCCACTACACTGGAGACAAGAGCCCAGAGGAGAAGGTACCCACACAAACAAACACTCCCGATTTTCCAAACGTGAGACACATTTTTCGATAGAACATGTTTAATCACTGCGTCTTTTTTACTTCTGTCTTTAGTCATCTGTCAGGCAGTCTTCCGGCAGCGGCCTAGCTGACCTGCTAGTGATTGACCCTTTATCTAATCAGAGCACTGCAACAGGTAACTACACACTACACGCCTGATGGTGTGCGAGTTGTGCCACTCTTTGTTGGACAAGAGAGCTCTCAGTCCTTTTCCTCTTTGTATGAATACACGTGTCCTTCCATCCAGGAGGCAGTTCAGACCTCATTGGTGGCTTTGCTGACTTCTCCTCTCCTGCAGCTTCTGCCAGCCTTCCGACCTCCACTGGTAAACTTATTCTTGCCTCTCTCTGCTCTTCATGTTTGGAAAAATTATACATTTTTGCATCTTAGTTCAGGTCCAGTTCATGTTCATGCAGATTTTTTACAAACAAACAAACAAAGAGCTGTAAATCATGAAGTTATACAGACTGACAAGTAACTTATTGATTGGACCGTTTTGGCAATTGTCATCCTGCATCATCATTCTATCACCACTGTGGAAGATGTAATTCCGGTTTATGCAGCACTATGGGTATATTGATGTTCCCTGGTGTCACAAAGAGCTCACCAAGAAAGAACTGATTATAAGCATTATTAATATTGGACTGCAAATCGACCGCAAGTTTTAAATAATGACAAATTGGTAGAGGCAGGTCAAAAGTCTACAGGGAAATGTGTTTAAAATGCTATCCGTCATCTTTAACTTTGTTTAATGTACTTTTGGCAAATGAATTACACTACAAAAGTGTAGAGAGGTGGAGACAGTCTGTAACCATAACTGTACAAGAGCGTACAAAAAGAGCAGTTACAACAATTAATAGTGAAAAGACAACCAGATAGGTGTATTATTAAAATGATAATAAATATCACGGTTATTGTCCATACCGTTATATAGCGACAGGCGAGGTCACCCGTGACATAAAGCCATGATGGTACTTTTTAATGCATTCAGATTTTATATTGTGGATTTTTAGAAAATTATTTTAAAAGTTCAAGAGGAATCACAACTAAACATGTCATTACTCTCTTGTGACCAGCTGCTGCACCATCCAATGGAAATGGAGAATTTGGAGACTGGAGTACTTTCTCGGCCAATCAACCAGCTTCGTCTAACTCCGGTCCCTCACAGCCCGTCACTGATCTGTTTGGCAACGTCCAGTCAGCCGCAGCCCAAGGCTCCAACCCCACCGCCGGCCCACCTTCTGCCGAGCTCTTTGACCTGATGGGTGGAGTGAACCGTCAACTAACCAATCCTCATACAACACTGAGTGCCTCTCAGAGCATGACTTTCTCTCTGGGAGGTGCGACGCCAGGAGCATCTGTTGGAATGCCATCCATGCCTCTTTCTCGCTCTCAACAGGTATGTTGTAGATAATGAAAATGTTGTAGATAATGAATTCCACTGAAAGAATAACCCAGAAGCTTCCAATGTGTATTAAATGGTCCAAATAATAGTCTAAATAGTGCAAAAAAGTGTGAAAGGTGAAGACGCATACATTCAGCATTGCTGCGAAACTACCGGTAATCAAAATATATGTCGGTGTACCCTTAAACAATGCTTTTTACAATGCACAATATTGGATTTTCCAACTCATTTTGTCCACAAATATTTGTATATACCCTAATGTTAGTCTGTTCTTTAGTGATAATAACTTATTGTTATGTTTGCCCACTTGCAGATGCAGACATAAAATACAATGCTTTTTTAAATGTACACATTTACTGGGAAAGATAAGAAAACTACTTCAATTTAAGTTACATAAAGGTGGCATATTTATTTTTATTTACCTCCACACCACAGGCATATTTGTTTTTGCACCCACTTTGTTCAAGGGTTACATGAGCATACGCATCATCTTATCAGCCTGTCATATTACATTCAGAGCGACATACAGTGTTTTTATTAAAGTTAAGTACCTTGCTCAGAGACAAATGTTCATTTCTGGCCAATGTTTAATTTCAAAGCCCTTTATCTGCCGGTACCAGTTACGTGCGGATATCATTGTTCATCCCTAATAAAGTGTATTTATGGTTATTATGTTATTGCATTCAGTTTTTGATTTTGGCTTCTTGACGGTATGTTTTTTTCCCCTGTATATGTCAGAAAAAACTTTATTCTTCGTGTAAAATATTTGTACTTTTTATATTTGATATATTATATATAATATATATATTTATTTATTTTAATACTATTTTAGAGCTTGGGAGGCATGACATCTCAGCAGCCCATAGAACAACATAAGGTTGGTGTTGGGGGTCCAGGATCGTTAGGGTCGACCTGGTCAGACCCCTCCGTCAACATCAGCTTGGACTTCCTATCGGCAGGCCTCAACCCCACCAAGACACCGCCCACACTCAACAATATCATCCAGCAACAAGGTATCAAATTACATACTGTGAATCTTTCGCTTTTTACACAGCATGTACATGTAAAAAAGACATTTTTCAAAGTCTTAAAACGTTGATTTCAGTGTTTTAAATACATCTGTGCCTATGATGAGCAGTATGCATTGATGTTTATGTCAGTGTTTCTTTTATTTATAATTTTAGCTTCCTGCTCTGTACAGTACTTTGGTCAAATAAATGTGCTTTATAAATAAATGTGACTGGACTTGACATTGTTTAGATTAGACTGGTCAGTGTTACTATCTCATCAACCAAAGTGATGAAACAGAGATTAGGATTAATTTCTCCCTGCTCATATGCGTGTGTGCAGGAGTACCTCCCGTCAACCTGTTGGCCCAGAACTTCGGAGGACTGAACCTCAGCTCCCCGCCTCACGTGACACCCATTAGACCAACATCCAATCCCATGATGGCAGCCAATGCCATGACGATGGGCATGCCTGCTTCCTTGGCATCGAGTATGCCCCCTTCAATGGCCACAGGGACCATGGGGATGGGGGGAATTCCTGTAAACCAAGGCATGATGGGAATGAACATGAGCATGAATATGGGCATGGCCGCTCCAGTGATGATGGGTGGTATGGCGGGCATGGGAGGGCCAGGAGTCGCACACTCCATCACCCAAGCCATGGTTCCACCAAAACAGGATGCCTTCGCTAACTTTGGCAGTTTTGGGAAATGAAGGAGTGAAAATGTGTGTGAGTGTGTTTGTGTGTGTGTGTGTGTGTGAGTGTGCATGTCTGACATTATGAGACTGTGAACCACAGAAGGACTGCTGTACTTGAAGACAACATTGCATGTTTCTCTCTCTGCTTCTGCTGTCTTTGGCGTGCTGGCACCAGTGATCGGTCACCAGTCCGTTGACATGATCATGGAGGTAGGGCAAAGCGCCCACTGGTGCCCGTCACCCATTTGATGTGTGAAATGATGTCACACAGAGGACACCTGAAGAGCAGGGAAGGTGTTAATCCACAGCCTCTAGTCATTATTTTCCTGTGGGGAAAAGGTTCCTCATCTTAACCTGTTTTATATAAATGAACTACAGTATATCTCCCTTCACAAAAATCACTGCAACAAGTTTTTCTCTGTAACCGCACAGAGAATCCAATCAGTACGGTTAACCTAAATGAAAATGGCATTGCTGCCTTAATTCTGCATTGTAGCCTGTGATATGTTTATCATTTCAACCAAATTCAATTGCAAAATTTAAGCCTTTACCTTATTGCCAGAGGGTGACTCTATTACACTCTCTTGCTCCTTTTGCTTACAATATAACGGTTACAAAATCTGGAGTATACTGAATCCATACTCTGGTCCTCCAGCAGAGGGCAGAATGGGTGTATATGTTGAGATAACACTGTATGCTTATTCTTGCGCTGTATTAGGGTGGAAGAATAGCATATTACATCCATCTCCCCTCTTCTCTTTTTTATCAGGCTTGTAGCAGTTCACAATAACTCAATGTACAGTAGGACACCTTCGGTTTTATTGATGTTTTATTGATGAGTGAAGTCATGAACTGCTTAGAACAAAAGTCCCTAAAATGTTGGGATCTTTATATTACAATAATCGGTTACTGTTAAAAGTCATACTTTCAAAGGGTCAATCAGTATTTTATTTAGAGTACTATTTACTGATAGTTTCTATTGATTTCCCCCCCCCTGACGTTGTGTCACTGCAGACATGATGTTGTAGGACCTGTGACTTTATGTCAACATTGCTTTCTGACCCACATAGATCTTTCTGTTTATTAGGGCTGCACGATATGAGGAAAGTATCCGATATGTGATAACGTTGTTGAATATCGCGATAATAATAAAAGTAGCAATAAATAAACAGATGTGTCCTCAGTTCTGCCTTTCTGCTGCTTTCAGTATACTGCTAAAATACAACAAATTGCTTGCTCTTTTATTGAACAAATTGAAAAGGCATCAATAAAAGATTAGAAATGGCGATAATGAAAAACTAAATATTGTGCAGCCCTACAGTTTATTTTAAGTTTTCATACAGACTGTTTAGGGATAGCGGTACATAATAATGTTTTTTAAAGAGTATTTGCCAACTGGCTACGGTAAAAGAGGGTAAACGATGGTCATTTTCTACAACAATGAACCTCACAATCCTCTTCATTTCTTGCATGTTTAAGGCAGTGGCTCACCTCAGAATTTTTGGGTCAACCCAGCAATGTACCTTTAATTACAAACTATTTTTGCCAGCAAACATTTTTCAGCCTGCAGCTCACTTGGTGGTCTCTTAATGCAAGGGTTGCATATCTGCACCTCACAAACTGTACTAGGAAATAACCACCCTTACATCTGTCATGGATTAGATTTATTGGAGGAATTGTTTCATTAGCTGAGTTTATATAAATGATTTTTAAGGCTAGTTGAGAGCATTCTACAGAGTATTCGGGGTCTTGAGTGAAGTGTGTGTGTGAGAAAAGAATGAATGAGTGTGTGTGACTTTGTGTATGGGTACAGTTTTCTCTGTTTTGATGTGTAAGCACAGCTAAGCAGAGCCTCTTGTCATTTTCTGAGGCACTGCACTCCAAATGACCAAATCTTTATTTTGTTACTCTCAGAAGGATGATTCCATAGCTATTAGTTTAATATTTTATTCGTTAACTTTTCAGGTTATGTTCATATGAGAGAGCTACTAATAACATAATTTAGTTGACGGGAATCATGTTTTTGTTTCTTACAGCTCGTTTCATTTGATTGTACTCTATATTTTCTGTACTTCATTCGACATTAAATTAAATTATAACATTAAAGATTCAGTTTCCTCCATTTTTCTAAGTGTAGGCAACTTTTTGTATCAGTCATAAATATTAATTTGGACAACTTTTAACACATAATAAAAGGAAATGCATTATTTTACCACGAGACGCTGTGGAACGTTCCTTTGAATGCTTTTTAACGACCCAACCGTTCCCTGTTGCCTGGGCAACCGACGGTTTTGTAATTTATCACAATCCAGATGAAAGATATTAACCCCGAATAACTAATAAGTAACTGCTCTGATAATGGACATACACCCTAAAAAAGGACAACGAGAACCGAGTCAGTCAACCAGAAACATGGACCAGGACCCAGCAGAGACCACGGCAGCGACAACGGCCTCTCACATCTTTCAAACCGGAGACGCGGGTCAGATTCAACCGCTGGGCTGGACCGGAAATGGGTCCAAGACTAGTGAATACTACGCGGCCTCGGTTGGAGAGTGTTATGAAGTTGAAGAAGGAAAGCTGCCACCCGTATCAAGATGTGTTAACAGATTACCGCATTATCAAGATGTTTCCGCGGAGGTGAGGGGCAGAGGGAGGACTAATGAAACTGTCACTGCAGGTTCGAGTCAGGCAGCAGGAGGTTCCCAGGTCGGTCGAAATTCAAGTTTTCAGATCTTTTACTGTAAAAGTACTAATACTACATTGTAAAAAAGACTTATATTGTTATTTAAGTAACATAATGTGATTATTATCAGGAACATATACTTAAATACATTTAGAGTAGTCAATGCAGAAAAATGCCCCCTGTGACTTTATGTTGATTTATATTTGTTCTTTTTTTTAACTATATATTGCTGGGTAGTTTGAATTTCCCCTCAGTTTTATCTTAACCTCTAATAATACATCATAATTTATTTTTTGATTCTATTTTGTATTATGAATCTGCAAAGTAACTCAAATGAGTAAATACAGTACTCTGAACTGTAGTTGAGTAGACATATAAAGGGATGAATGAAAAGAAAATACTCAAGTAAAGTACCTCAAATCTTTACTAACTATACTTGAGTAAATGTACTTGGTTACTTTCCACCACTCTTCTCAGGTCAGTGCTGTGAAGCTGCAGCCATCTGGGGAACACATCGTCCTGCCGCAGGTCACAGAGAGGCTGGAGAAGCCACAGGCCAGTTCAGCTGTGGATCCTCTGAACCCAGATCCAGTCCACCTCTCCCTAACCTCACCCAGACTCGAAGATGATAGTCCAGTCATCAGTTTTACCATCCCGCCAACGGAGGAAGGTACAGTATACATATAGTGTGTGATTGTGCTGGGATGTGTATGGCTGCAGAGACATAGGAACATTTTGATAAAATCTTAGGAATGACAATATTAAAAAATGTTGGAAATCAAAATCAAGAGATACTAAGTGAACATTTTATTTTCTGTATAATTTATCAAATCTCAATTTGGAGAATCTAAGTCATATTTTGTCTTTCCTAGCATATGATATACTAAATTAGGACTATTATTATTATTATTATTATTATAGGTCAACTAAGTGAAAATTCAGACTCTTTGAAGGTAAAAATTCAAAACTCATTAAATTACAAAATAGAAAACAGTGCCATTGAGCCTTGATTCAGTTTATTTACATTACATTACAGGTAATTTAGCTGACGCTCTTATCCAGAGCGATTTACAGTGAACTAACTACAGGGACAGTCCCCCTGGAGCAACTCAGGGTTGAGTGCCTTGGTGGCAGCCCTGGTATTGAACTCACAACCATCTGTTGTTTTATTTGGAAGCCGTACCACTAGACACTAGAAAACAGACAGATAATCTGTGCCCCAAAATGTATTTAATAATTTAAACGTAAATAATAAAAAAAGATAATCAGCAGGAATTTAACAGACACATACTGGACAGTATTTAGGGGGGTTTATCCATATTGCTGTAAAACGTGTTTGTTGTCTTACAGATTACTAAGGTAAACGGTATCTAAATAGGCGATCAATAATGTACTAACACGTATCTTGTGTCTCATTCTGAATGTTTTCTACAACTGCAAGCGGAGGAATAAGTCCCCAAATGTCTCCTGCAGATATGAAGCAGTTGCAGTCTGGCCCAGACAAGAATGGACACATTAAACGGCCACCGAATGCCTTCATCGTTTGGTCTAGCATCCACCGATGGGCCCTGCGCAAATCCTGCCCTGGAGCCCACATGACAGACGTCAGTATTTTGCTGGGCTGTGAGTGGTCCAAGCTCAGCGACGAGCAGAAAAGGCCCTACTATGAAATGGCTCGCAAACTGCAATACGTGCACAGACAGCAATTCCCTGGTACGGACAATTACACAGCTGTTTAGAGGGTAAAGAACATTTACTGCAAGGTTACTGTCGAGTCTTGTGTGCAGATATACAATAGGATGTGTTTTCAGTTTGAATATGTTCTGGTATTGATGGTTAAACTTTGACTTCCAAT
Organism: Cottoperca gobio; assembly: GCF_900634415.1. Classification (NCBI taxonomy): domain Eukaryota; kingdom Metazoa; phylum Chordata; class Actinopteri; order Perciformes; family Bovichtidae; genus Cottoperca; species Cottoperca gobio. The sequence goes on from NC_041368.1 coordinate 16,051,817, forward strand.
TGGCTCTCTGCTTTGTTATATTATGCCAGATTATGAGTTTCACCCCCAGAGGAAGAAAGACACCGAGTGTTTGTCCTCGGAGCAGGGAGCAGGACAGGACCCAGGTGTTTCCTTCTCACAGGCCATGCCTCCAGCTCACTCCGAGTTGCATGGACCCCGTATGGACCCATATCCCTCCATGATGCTCTGCAGAGTGGGCTACTATCCTTACTCGCCTTTTTTCCACTGTCATCAAACGGGCCTCTACCCCAGGGTCCAGATACACCGTTCAAGGTTAGGCATCTTTAGAGAAAAATTTCTGATGGCGGACCATTGAAAGCTGGTTTATGTCCTTAATAATATACACCGTGAATATCTCTTAAATAATATTCTCATAGCATCATTATTATAAGATACTTTAAGTCTCTGTAAGCTTGCTTTTCTGTAATTTGACCACAAGTGTCCAGTAGTGGTGTACAATATGATCTGAAAGGATAATGTACAGCGAGCCGGCCATTATTGTGAAATTATTGATTATTAATTCCTGCTCACCGAGTCAAGGTTCATCTTGCTTAATACGGCTACTTACTAAATAATTCAATATTTTTACAGAAAATATTGATTTCAAAATATTTTTAGCGCTTTAAATCTGATTTTATTGCTTCTGCTATAACAAATGGTCCGCTCGGAAATCGAACTACATCCATAGGAGTGCTCTGTTATTCATAGCAGCGGTCTGCTATAAAGAAATAACAGAGCATAGAAGGCCTTAAGTGACCAATCAGAATTGAAAGAGAATGTTTGCTTGTGCATACATAATGCGGCATTGACTATAAATATCTTCATCATCTGTCATTTATTCTGTAATAAAATGTCCAAGATATATTACCTTATTATAGCCACTTAAGGCCCTGTCACACACATCCGTATGACAGAAACGTTTGCCGGCGAATACGAAAATTTGTCAGAGTCCAAATACGTCCAACTTTTCATCGGATCGGAAAAGTGAACATACAGATACGCATGTCTAACCTATTGATAGATGATCTGATGATCACTTCCTTATACAAAATGTATCAGACGAATTCCCAACGAATGCATAAGATATACAAAAATATCAGCAACACGCTGGTGTACGTTGATATAAGGTAAGGTACAAGTAGTATTCATTAAGAGCTCACTGTGTTACGCTGGGATGCGTTGTTGAACGCTGATGTTTTGAGCACGTTCAAAATTACCAGATGTACCCAACGTGTGCTTCATAAGATATGCAGACGTTGCACATAAGTTACGTGACGTTAGACATACGTGAATACCTACGTGAATACTTACCTACGTAAATACAGTACGTGAATACCTACGTGACTACGTTAGAGGTACGTTAGATATAGGCTACGTCGGCTGACGGTGAATCCTACAGACAATGTATTGATAACGAGTGGATAACCTATTCCTACCCGATGTTAAGATGATGCCTGACGACGGAGTAACTTATTAAACGTGTTTCTACAGTACAGCTAGCGTTCAGCATGTTAGCCGTTCTCCAGCATCAGCATGACGTGAACCAGATGGCACTTTTCCAGCTGCGTTGTCCAGACGCTCTGATACGTTTTGTAATAAGTAAGTGATACTCTATCAATGTTTGACATACAGTATAATAATTAGTTATGTATTCGTTATGTATACGTCAGCTACAACACCGCTGTGGGACGTATTTGGACTCTGACAAATCTTTAGCTAATATTCATATACGCCGGCATGTTTCTGTCATACGGAGCTGTGTGACAGGGCCGTATGTCTGACGTGTTCGACGTATCATCTGCGTCCTTTGAACGATCACAACTTACCCTTAATTTATATCAATCTATTGCCAATATTTCGTATGCGCCGACATACGTTTCTGTCATACGGATATGTGTGACAGGGCCTTAAGATTATTATGAGGCAACTTTCAACTGTTACAAGATACTTTTAAGAGGGTGTAAGGATTCATAGAATTCACGATTCAATGACCTTTGCTTTGACACCTTCCATTGGAGCATTATCTAATTGACTTCCTGTGTGCTTATATCATGGTTTTTCTACAGATACCCAAATGCCAGCAGCTCCACGGAAGAAGTGAGGAATTACCACAAAACTCACGAGACCGCATCAAAGAGCCTTAAGCAGCCTTATATTTTCACCAGCCAGCAGCTTTTGGCCAACAGCAAAGTGGAGAGTAAGTGTGGGGATGATGATGACGTTGATGTTGTTGTTGTAGGACAGATCTAGGAGATGTTCAGCACACAAGGCAACACTGGCACCAATATTTAGGCAGACAATCTTGTCCAAATATAGGATTTAGAATAAGCACATTCAAACTCGTTATAAGTTAGGAGCTAGATATTATCAAAAAAAAAAAAAAAAGAATGAATACAGGACATCCAACAACAATGCAGTAGTGTTTCCACTGTGGTAGACAATTACCAGTTGTGGAAGAAGTATTCAGATCCTTTACTTCAGTAAAAGTACTAATACCATATTGTGAAAATACTCCACTGCAAGTAAAAGTCCAGTATTCAAAACCTTACTTTTGTTTTGTTTTACGATAAAACAAACACAGACAAAAGACATTTGCTAAAACAAATAAGATAAGAAAACCTTATTGTCCATTACTTCACTTGAAATGGATGTATTGTTGGCATTCTGGCAACACAGTGTAAAAGAGACAGTAAGAATACATACAACACAGTAAGGGGCAGCTAAAGTGCATACAATTACATTTTCACCAGTGGCAGTGCTCTTGGACTGTGTGTGTGTGTGTGTGTGTGTGTGTGTGTGTGTGTGTGTGTGTGTGTGTGTGTGTGTGTGTGTGTGTGTGTGTGTGTGTGTGTGTGTGTGTGTGTGTGTGTGTGTGTGTGTGTGTGAGGGGGGTGGAGGCAGTTTTTTTAAATATGTCTCTGTTTAGGACGGCCACAGCAGAGAGCACAAACAACAGATGGCAGCCGAGGGAATGATGAGGGGGGGGGGGGGTCATTATAGACCTAGGTTGTCTTTTTGGTTGTTGCCATTGAGCAACCAAATATTTCCAAATTACAGTATGGCTCAATGTTTATTTCATATTGTTTGGAACATTCATAACCTTACTTAAGTAAAAGCAGCATGTACTTAAAGTATGAAAAGTAAGACTGCATGGTATATTTACAGACTGATCTTAAACCCTGAATGAGTTCAAAGCTATGGTGAAATCTATTGAGTCCAGGATGTCTGTGGGCATATGTTTTATCTGATGATTTAATGTTACTCAAATGTATATGCTTTTATGTTAATTGTTGAAACTATTGAAAAATAAAGGAGTCATTGTGCAGTAAGACAATCTCTGTCATTGTTTGACTGTGATATATTATGTTTTTTGATTAATATTACTGCTGCATTAATGTTTATGTTGCATTTTACTGTTGGTAGATGTTTTAACTAATTTGAACTGTTGGGTAGTTTAATCTACAGTAATGCATATTCTATCAAATCATTACAGTTCATTTAGCTGAGGCTTTTGTCCAAAGCGACTGACAATAAGTGCAAGTCATCATCAAATATTTCTTGAATCGCTGTCCTGTGAGAACCATGTATCTCTAAAAAGCCAACTTTTCATGAGCTCAGAAAAACCGCCCTTTATGACAATGCATTTTCCAGCTGATCCAAGAGGCTTTTTAAAACAATAAATGTTTCTTTAGCTTAGAAGTAGGAATATATTCTAAACACATAAGGCAAACACAACAGTGGACACACAAAATATCAACAGCATAAAACCTAGCTATCAGCATCACCATAGAAAAGAAAGAGAGAAGTGGTAACAGCTCATGGTGAATGCAAAGAGTGGTAGTGATTAGAGTACAATTTATTATTAACAACACCCTGCTGTATGATACTGTATGAACCTTGGATATACACTATCTGATATGAACAAAGACATCAGGAAAAATGACAGCCAATGAATACTTGGCCAAGCCTACGTGGGAAAATCATCATCCAATCAAAGCTCACACAGCGCTTTCTGCACTAGGATTGACACGATCGTTTAGCCAATACAAGACGTAGAAACCACATAGGGGCGTTTCCAGGAAGAGAGTGGTTACATTTTCCTGTAATGGCGGACCAGACAGAGAGCGAGGCTATCGGGTTCAGCGACAACAGGTCAGATAATAGCCAAATAAAGTGTTAAAATGAGTATGAGCTCTGTATTCTATTAGGCACAAGCTGAGTTTTTATACGAAGTTGGTGAGCGTTTCTTTTGGTCGATAAGGTTGTGATAAACAGTCGTTTTACTTGTGAATGTAGCCTCGCCAGCTAACTAGCTTGTAGCTAATTAGCCTGTGTTGCCAAGCGGCTTGTCTCTGCTCGTGGCACGCGGTAAACACGGGCAGCCAGATCAAACACAGCCAGATGTTTTCCTGTTTCACCGGGCTGTCTTCTTCACCAGGCCCCGAGTGTGTGTACAGGCACAGCTCTCGTCTTTAAGTGTGCGTTCAAATGATAATGTAAAATAGCCAGCTAGCTAAGTTATGCTACATTCATTAGTAAGCAGGAGCATACAACTCCCGTTCATTCAGTGTTTTGAATGGACTGACGTTCTGTTAGCCTAGTTTGTAATAAGCGAGAATAACCGAGTGTTTTATTTAATTGATGATTTAGAGTATGCACTCTTACACGACCGACAGGATATCACGTTAAAGAACACATGGAATAATAAACACAGCTACATTGCGTTAAGAGTACTAACGTTACTACACCCAACGGCTCCGTAGCAAAAAACATCCTCCACGTCACAGTGTAATTGCGTATTTCTGCAGCTCATATGTTGCTCATACATCAGCAGAAACGTATAACAAAACCATAAATGAGCAATATTTCTTACACACAGTGTTTGTAATAGTATGTTAAACTAGCCTAGTTTACACTGCATCTTCCTCCCTAGTAAGCATCTACCGTAAATACGTTGAGGTGTCTGGTTTGATAAGCAACAAACAATGACCTCCTGCTATATATAGATGATCTTAACATTCTTAGATTAAATTAACTTTAAGTAAAGTGCAGATTAATTGTACAGAATAAATAGGATGTGGCATAAACAGTAAGATATATATATATATATATATATATATATATATATATATATATATATATATATATATACACACAGTGCAGGTACAGTGCTCCTAATACTAGGGTGGGTTAAATGTAGAGTCTACATTTTGGAGTGTGCTGTGCTGTGTGCATGTGTGACCATAATAAAGAGTTTTTTACCTTTTTATAAGTAAAGTATAAAATAATAATTCCAATAGTAAGGGGTTATAAACAGCTGTAGGTATGATATGAATACAGTGAATAGATCCAATATGTACAGTATTGATATGTTAGTACGGATCATAGTGCTCATAACATAGGGTTTTTTGTTAATGCTACTTAGGGCTCTGCCATCGAACACTGGTTGTAACATGATATTGTTTTTGTGTGCTAGAATGGTGCAGCAGGCAGTGCGGTTCCGCGGCCCTGCGCCTGCACCTGCGCCTTCCCAGACCCCAGTGTTACGAGGTCCACCGCCACTCCTTAGGCCACCGCCACCTCCTTTTGGGATGATGAGGGGACCCCCGCCACGACCACCATTTGCACGTCCACCCTTTGACCCCAACATGCCGCCTATCCCACCACCTAGGAAGCATGCCACCACCCATAGGACCTCCCCATCTACAGGTGACTGTCTCCAATTCTTATACAGCATGCATGTTTTTCTTCATGGAAGTGCAGGGCTGAGCTATGTTTACTTTGCCTGCAGTGATGTTCTACACTGCATATATTGAGAGACAGACAAGGATAATATAAGTCTTTTGAAGAATAGAGTTGAAACTATTAGTCGACTGATCGACAAGAAACAGATAATGAAAATAATTGAAGAATGTGCCATACATAATGATAAGTATATTACAATTATTGTAATAATTCATAACAGCCAAAGTATTAGATAATCAGAAACAACATTTAAATGAGAGAGAGGGGGGGGAGCATGCTTATGTACAGAAAGAGGTCAAACTGAAACGTAACTTTATCAGGAAGTTATTCAGCTTAACTCTCAGGTTTATCAGTGAAGAGTATGGAACTGCTCTAGAGATTGGATTCTCTAATAGATGTCTAATATGAATTGATCCAACACGGATCCACAACACGTCGAGTAGACCAGCATCAAACTAATATCTCCTGTCTGAAAGGCGACACGGGTGCTTATTGCCTGTTTACTTTGTCTTATATTGCAGTGGTTGCCCACAGTCATTGTAATGTCTGAGGGGTAATATCCACTTCTAATGTGGGTAATCTTGATATTACATTTTTTTTTTCTACTCTTCATATTCAAGGTCCTCTGGTCGAGAGTATTTGTTGCATAGTTAAGTACTGTGTGTGTGTGTGTGTGTGTGTGTGTGTGTGTGTGTGTGTATTTTGGAGTGTGCGTGACTGAATAAGTTCAAAGAAAAGGGTAAATCCTTCAGCAGATAGACGATCCACAATTCTTTTATTCACAAAAAACAGCAGTATTAGCCCTTAAAACAAGACACAATACAGAATCAGTTTTTATTTGACTTCTTCTTAATTGCTTCTTAGAGCCAGTGATTCTCTCTTGAATGATACAATATTGATGCTCAAACCTCCTAATTTGAATTCAGAAGTTTAAGTGCTGGCTGCTTGCTAAATAGTCAACTGCTTAGTCAATAGTCAGCTGGCCACCAGGGAGGACTCTTATTGGGCAATTTGTATTCCTTGCCCTACTCATTACAGTCTGAAAATGTAATACTGGGTATCTATCTATCTTCTGCTGCAGAGACCTCCATTCCTCCCCCCTCCCATGGGGAACCTTCCGCCTCCTCCAGGGATGCTGTTTCCTCCTGGGATGCCCCCTGTTATTGCATCTGGAGCCCCTGCAGAGGAAATCTGGGTAGAGAACAAGACGCCAGAGGGAAAGGTAAGCAAGAAGTCAAATGTAAGCACATTGTGGGGACTCTTTACTGAAAAGCATGGAGAATTAATTAAACCATTTTTAGTCTCTTTTTTTTTTAAAGTTTTAAATAAAATATAGAAAAATATGACCGCATCAGTATTACTGCGGGTTGTCTGATGTGGAATTTTTCATCTAAGAGTAAAATATTGTGCCTATATTAGATGCATGTAATGTGACTAATCCCTTGATTTCATTAAAACAGCTTTGAAGTATTATGTAATACCAGAAATGTAACACTGCTTAAAAGAGCCACTGACTCACTAAAAAGTATTATTTGTTTCATTAGAGAGCTGTTATTTTCCATCATACACACACACACAACCTAATTAAGGAAAATCCCATGATAAATCAGCTATAATATAACATCAATATAATCAACAAAATTGGTTTTCACTATATATAAAAGTCCTGTGGTATGATTACAGGGGTAGGTAAATATTAATTTGTTGCCAAGCTTTATATTCTAGTTACTCTGTTTTTCCCAAGTTACAAGTGTTTTCTGGTTATTATCCCTTCAACAGGCATATTACTACAACGCCAGGACCAGAGAGTCATCGTGGAGTAAACCGGATGGTGTGAAGATCATCCAGCAGTCTGAACTTAACCCTCTTCTTGTAGCGGGGTCAGGTCCGAATGTGGGGGTGACTGCCGCTGGCAGCTCAAGCAGTGTCAACACTACAGCTAGTACAGCTGCCCTCTCGACTCAGGCCCTCTCCACAACCCCCTCCCGCACACACTCCTCCAGTCCAGACTCCACCCACTCCCCCTCTGTGACTATTTCAGGTAAGTACACAGTCCTATATCCACCATGCATGCATACACACACACACACACACACACACACACAAATTAAAAATATTTTTTGTCTTTTTGTTACCAAAAGCCACTGTTGTAGCAGACCTACCCCCTGTCGCCACAGTGTCCTCAACTGTCGCTGTGTCTCCAGTCACTGTGGTAACTGTTTCAACGGTGCCGTCACCTGTTACGGCGGTGCAGACCATGTCACTGCTGCCTGCAGCCCTGCCTCACAATGTTGGCCAGCCCAACGCAGCCCTACCCGCCTTCCCCCCTGTCATGGTGCCTCCTTTCAGGGTGCCCCTGCCGGGCATGCACATCCCTCTACCAGGTAAGAACTAACAGGCCACGATATTTAACTGCTATCACTATGCCACAAACATAACTGCTGTGTGAATATATTGCAATCTAGTAAATACAATTTTAAAAGAGTCCCATCAAAAAATACTGCAATAAACTATATATTTATTGGTCAGGCTTAAAATGTTAGTTTAAGTCTGACATGTAGAAAGTAGAGATGTCTTGAGTAGGGAGGACGATCCAATCGCAGATTGACAGTTTCTTCTCTAGCTGATCTCGTCTCCCTGTTACACTTTCATTCGTGTCCGATCAATAATTTACGTTTATAATTGTAATGATTTTGAATCAGGCCTTTCAATATTCTGATTAAGTATCTCCTGAAAATGAAGGTGTGCCTAATTGTGTAGGCTACACCTGTTATTTCAATGTGCCAGGTACATATTTAATCATCTGCTGCTATGTTAATGTTAGCATCGGATCAGACTTGGCAGATTCCTTTTTATATTAAAGGACTCAAATCACAGCCAAAACATTTTGGTTGGGACACCCCTAGTAGATGTAGTATAAAGTATCATGTTGCTCCAATTAAGATTACTCTGATGCTATAGGCTACTTAGCAGTGGAAATGTTTTCTGACAAATATTCAGTCTCTTTGGAAACTCTGACTCTGCAATGTGGGGGAATCTTTGTTTACAATAAAGAATAACTGTAGCCAGTGGACTCGAACTCGAGCTGTTATTGGAACACCACAGGAGGGAAGGATTATAGGGACACCCACCCACATGCATGTAAATATCACAAGTGTCTCGGAAAGACTTGCCACTAGATTTATTTTGTTTACGGGTCACAACAATGAGTCTTGGGTGCAGTGGCTTGAATTTAAATTAGAATGTTTAGGCTAATGTAAGTGTTCCTGTGTGTTTGCTTTGAACATGTCCTGTTGCTTTTCTCTTCTCTGTTATTTGTCTTTAATTACTTATTTTATGTCTCTCATTTTGGCAAAATGTGATCAAAGAAGTTTTTTTGTGGATGACGTGTTTGGCAAAATCAGAATTACTATCAGGCGGGACTAGTTTTAGATCAGGGCTGATTGTTATTCAGCTGACAAATATCAGACTGAGCTTTGTGATTAACTTTGAGATTTGTGGTGTTCCAACATTAAGCATTCAATATTTTAGATGTGCTCTTTTACAGTTTTCTTTCTTTTCTTTTTTATCATAATTGTTAATGTAGTAATAGAGAGGCGAAGTCCCTCCCTTTCCAGTGGACCACCATGGGACCTTATTTCGGGGAAAATATGTACGGTAGTTAACAAATTTGAATTGTGTCATAAATTACACATATAATGTTTGTCAATTTAAAAGATCATTTGTAAATGAAGAGAGCTGCAGACGTCTTTAGAAAGACTACACACACAAAAGTTGCAGAAGTCACGTGAAATTTCTCTCTCGCTCAAACTACATTGCCTGTGTTTCCTACTCACACGTGCAACGGGTTTTGTTATTTAGGTTCCCTGCTGATATAAAAAGCCTGGAGTTGCTGGATAAAACACATGATCACATAACGTTACATTTGTGTGTGGAACATGGCTCAGTTACCTAGCTAGCTAGTGTTGGTGAAAAATATTGTGTGACGCGACAAATGTTGTTTACTATACGATTTCACACAAAACTAAATGGTACTACGACAAACTTGACTACTGTACTTTTTTTTGTTGCTAAATAAGGTCCCACTGGGGACACCAGAAGCGGAGGGCCTCTAGTTTGTAAACCTAAACTGAGCTCCTTCCTAACAGCTCTAAAGACATTACAGGCTAATAAAAGTTAATGTTGTAACATAAAAGTAATGCACAATCCAAAGTTTGAGCGTGTTTTGTCTGACACACACACACACACACACACACTCTTACACACTATGGTAGCTCATTTCTAGTGTCCTTCTGTGTTCAACCAGATGCTTGCTTGTCCGTTGTTCTTGCAGGTGTAGCAATGATGCAGATAGTAGGTGCACCCTGTGTAAAGGCAGGCCCCGGCCCCAACGGTAAACACCCAGCCGCTCGCCTCTCAGATCTACAGTAGCTGGCATGGTAGTGAATGGTGTCTACATGAGTCATATGGTATATATGGGAACCCCTAAAACAGTGGCATGGTGGTGAATGCAGTGAAAATGATCCATCCATAGAACGGAAAAAATGTTTACTTTACTAACAGACGGCTTGATTGTTTTAAAGAAAAACTTCACCCTCAAAATTAACATTTGTATTTCAATTACTCATCTCGTCATATGCCTCAACGTTGAAGGAAAAATCCCAAAATTGAGAATATTCTTGATAAATTGAAGTAAATGAGAGCTGTTGTTGTTAAACGCTTCCCCCATTTACTTCAATTCATCAAGAATATTCTCAGTTTTACTTAAGAATGAATGGTAACAGGATGAGTAATAGATATACAAAAGGTCATTTTGTTGGCGAAGTATTCCTTTAAGCCTTGTTAAAGTCCTTTTTGATTATTCTTACCAATTGAACATTTCACTCTGAATTAAGAACACAGAGCTGCAAGCCTTACGGCACATACAGCATTTCATCGCCACCAGCATATTTATAAAATGATATAAATAACAGCATTCCCTTGTTTAAAAGAAACGGGAAACAAGTATATTTCCTGGTGCAAACATTAGAGTATTCGGCTCTCACTAAATGATGAATGCCAATGTCTGTACGTCCAATTGTTTGGCTTTTGATAAATGAGAGGACACTTGAAAATTAACATCTAAATTGTTAGATTGAACCGATTAGTTGATTGTTTGCATAAGTAAGAAGCATGAGGTTTGTGGTTGATGACGGCAAGCAGGGTTTAAATTAAGACCATCTGTGTTAGTTTCCAATAATGCTCGCTGCTCGTGTCCAGTAGTGATTTAGAAGGATACCAGTTTGGGCTACATGTTGTGGTCGTCTTCTTTTGTGACATGCTTTTGTGTTTGTGTGTGTGTGATCACGGCTTTGTTGTTTGTGTATGTGGCTTGTGTTTGTTGTAACTCAGCTATGTTTCTTGAAGACAACTTTAGACTTGAGCAGTTAATTCCACAAAATAATATTATTTTGTATTCACTCGCTCATCTAATAATCTACTCCTCTAGATGACCAGGCAAATACTTAGAGGGACAGCTCTTTTTAAATTGCAGTAGATTATTCTGCCTGTGGAGCTCTCGGTCTCACCGATGGTTTTGCTGATACATGTTTTTGACACAAGTGGGAAACCTAGGAGATTACATTTCACAAATTGATGTATAAACTAATGCCTTCTCTAGCGTGGAATCCACCACAACTACCATTAGTTGCTCAGAAAAAAAGATGAGTCTCAGCTCACCATAACCGTCTCTTTCCTCTCTGACTACTGACAGGCATGCTTCCTGGCATGGGCCCGCCTTTAGTTTCGATGATGCACCCTCAGCTGGCTCTCTCGGCAGCTCCTGCCTCCATGGCCGGGTCAATGCACCTCCCCGAGTGGTCAGAGTACAAAACAGCTGATGGGAAAACGTACTACTACAACAACCGAACACTGGAGTCCACCTGGGAGAAACCACCCGCCCTGGTGGAGAAAGGTAGGCACTACTGACGAGTTCACACACATAAGCTTTTACCAAGTGTCCAGCAGGCATGACTGATAATTAGCAGGTTTACTAAACATGAAACCCTGGCAGAATTGATGACGAGCTGCAATTGTTGAGCTACACTACACCAATCCTAGTAACCTCACCGTTTGTTTGTGTGTGTGTGTGTGTGTGTGTGTGTGCCTCCTCCCCGTCTTCAGAAAGAGAAGCAGAAAGACTCAAGGAGCGTCTGGCCCAGGAGGAAGCTGAGGCAATGGAGATGGAGGACGAAGAGAACAAAATGGAAAACGCTAATAATGAGAAGGAGGTATGTGAAGAGTCGAATGACCTGGTTCAACAACACAAAAAACACTGCCTTAATTAAGCACTATTGTCAAAGCATGTTGTAAAAGACTTTATAGTATTATACAATAAACTATACTGCATGTAGTATAAACACACGCATATATTTTATATATTATATATATATATATATATATATATATATATATATATATAATAATGGAGATAAATGATTTTCCATTTATTTCTTTTTCAAGGAGCCTAAAGAAGAAGAGATGACTGAGGAGGAAAAAGCCGCTCAGAAAGCCAGGCCTGTAGCCACCAACCCTATCCCTGGCACTCCATGGTACGCACACCACATCACAGCCCACACCATCTCTCCACTCCACTTTAATGCAATAAACCTGCAATGCATTGTTGTTGTTTTTAAATGTCAGGTGCGTGGTGTGGACGGGGGATGATCGCGTTTTCTTCTATAACCCGACAACACGGCTGTCCATGTGGGACCGGCCGGAGGAGCTGGTTGGTCGAGCTGATGTCGACAAGCACATCCAGGAGCCGCCGCACAAGAGAGGCTTGGAGGACGTCAAGAAGACAGGTGGGGACAGTCGCATGCAGTCAGTGATAATGACACTCGACACACTACTTTTGATTATTGTGAAATATAAGCTAATAGTTTGATTAGAAGTGTTGATAATTTGAAGCATTTACATCCAAAAAAGTCTCAAATCCAGTGGCCAGAGAAACACCGGTGAACTAATGTGTTCTATGCTGAGCAAGGAACCACTGCTATAATCATCTTAAATGCTGTGTGCTGCGATGTGTGTGTGTGTCTGTGTGTTTAGTCACAGGTGTCAATAAGGAGGAACCAGAATTAGCCATTGCTACTGAAGAAAATCAGGATGAGGAGCCAACCAAAGCCAAAAAGAGGAAGTAAGTCAATGCCTGTGTCCCCTTACTTAATGCTATAGTCAGTTTAAAAAGCATGACTGCGTTTTATAAGTTTGCACACTCACTTTATTAAAGCACCGTATCTCTCTAAAATTATATTATCGAGCTTCCCTAACCTCTTTTCTAGTCTTTTCCTTCCTCCCCCCCACTTGGTCTCTCCACCTCCCCTGACCTTTGCTGTTTCACCCTCACAGGAAGGAGGAGGTGAAGGAGGCAGACTCTGAGAAGGAAGCAGTAATGGAGGCAGAGCTCAGAGCTGCCAGAGAAAGAGCTATAGTGCCGCTAGAGGCCCGGATGACCCAGTTCAGAGAAATGCTGCTGGAGAGAGGGGTAACACACATTTGTTATGGGTTTTAAGTTAATTTTCTTTTTTCTTTACTGGACCTAGACCAAAATGTTTTAAGACATACAAGTTTATATTGGACTGCCTGTCTAATTCCAGCGTTGTCTGTCTTTCATGTAGGTGTCTGCATTCTCGACTTGGGACAAAGAGCTTCACAAGATTGTGTTTGACCCACGTTACCTTCTGCTCAACCCAAAAGAGAGGAAACAGGTTCAGTTTCTCTCCCTTTCTCATGTGTTTTCCTCTCTCCCCTCACTGTTACTCAGTCTCACAGTATTGTGTTATGAACTGGCCGTTTTAAAAAAGCATTCCGTTATAGTTTTGTGATTATGTCCGCTTCAGGTGTTTGATCAGTATGTGAAGACGCGAGCGGAGGAGGAGAGGAAGGAGAAGAAGAACAAGCTGATGCAGGCCAAAGACGAGTTCAGGAGGATGATGGAGGACGCAAAGTTCACACCAAGGTAAAGAGACAGTTTTTCTACTGGTAGTTTGTGTTTTGAAAGCCAGTATTGATACGTTACTTTTACTGTTTATACGCACAAGTATAAAAAGTACCACATGTGTGTCATTTTATTGAACAGCTATTTTGCAATCCTCTTAATATTTAAAATCATGATATGTTATGATTAGTCTTTAATACTAAGTAAATGGTATTTGTTTCTTTCTTGTTGTCAAGAGATCATTTCATGAGATGTTTGTAACTGTTCACTTATCCAAAGTGTTTATTTATTTACAGAACAACGTTTAGTGAATTTGCAGTAAAGCACGGCAGAGACCCGCGATTTAAGACCATAGAGAAGATGAAGGACAGGGAGGCCATCTTCGTGGAATTCATCACCGCTCTGAGGAAGAGAGAGAAAGAGGACTCCAAGTCCAGAGGAGAGAAGGTATCACTCTCTCGCATTCAAATATCAATGTATAGTATCTCACTAAAACAAGACAGTGGGGTTTTGTTTTAGGTGAAAGATGGTTGATTGATCATGAATCAAAAATCTGCAGGTTTTTACATTCTGCAGACGTCGTGCTCGGCTGCTGATCATTTGTTTTTGGACAGATTTCCAACCGTGTGTGTGTGTGTGTGTGTGTGTTTGCTTGCTCCCAGGTGAAGCTAGACTTCTATGATCTCCTAAGTGAGCAGCACATGGAGGGAAGCCAGCGGTGGAGCAAAGTGAAAGAGAGACTCGAGACTGACCCACGATACAAGGCTGTGGAGAGCTCCGCACTCAGAGAAGAACTTTTCAAACAGTACATGGAAAAACAAGCCAAGGTAGGAGCAAAGTATTTCTGTTTGGAAAGTAATGGCTTCAATATGTGATATCTGCGTTAGAGCAGCTGTGAACTTATTGTTCAGTGCTGAACTGAACATTGCTTGTTACTTTTGTACATGTGTCAGTATAAATAAAGGATGATACGAGTAATAGATGAATTAATTACTATTTAGTCAATCTTTTTAAGTACCTATGGAAAGAGTGTCTCTTACAGAGAGTGGTGCATTATGGGTTGTTTGTAGCCTTATTGCTGAAAGGCTAGCAAGTTTCTTAAAGTCCGCCTGTTTGAGTCAGTCAGCACTGAAAGTGTTTACGAAGCCCAGCTCAACCTGCATGGAGTTTCTGATGGCTCGTGTTGCAGGTTTTATTACCATGGAGTCAATAAATCCCTGATGTCGACTAGGGCTGAACAATTTGGAAAAAATATCTAATTGCAATTATTTTGATTTTATTCACAATATGGGAGGGAATGATCATTTTTGCATCATTCTCATTTTCATTGAAAAACATCTAATTGATCAAGGATGTGTACCAAGCAAATATTTCTTCTAGGCTGGAACACCTCTGCAGCACCACAATACTGAAGTAGGAATGGTGTTTTGACACATATTCTTCCTTTAACAAATATTGTGCCTCTTACAATTTGGATATTTCACCAGTCCATCTTGTGATTTCAATAAAACTTAAGAGGAGCTCAAACAATACAGAGTCAGGACAAGTACAGTAGATTTATTCTCTGTGAGATGTCGATCTGTACTCGAGTATATTACAAGACTACTCGACCTGTGAAAAATGTCTGAATCAACACAATATAGGATAAATAAACCAAGTATGTGTAATCGACTATTAGTAGAGAGTTTACTGCTCGGTTTTCGAGCCTAGTCCTCATTGTCGACATCACATGACAAACAGAACTGACTAAGACCCGTGTGTCATCCTCCACAGAGCGTGGACATCGATAAGGAGCGAGACTTGGAGCGGCAGGCTCGTATCGAGGCCAGTCTCAGAGAGAGGGAGCGGGAGGTGCAGAAGGCCCGATCAGAACAGACCAAAGAGATCGACCGAGAGAGGGAGCAGCACAAGAGGGAGGAGGCCATCCAGCATTTCAAAGCTCTCATGTCTGATATGGTGAGATGCTCTGCAGCTCTTTTATTTCCTCATGAAACTTGTGATGCATTTGATAAAACAAATGAATCTTATTTGAATTTTCATTAAATCCTATCTATTTGCATCATCATCTGTCACTTTTCACAAGATTTGATAATACAAATGGATTGATGTAGGGCTAATCCTATAGGATGTTTAAGAGCAGTGCCAGCACAAGACTAACTAGTGGTTTTTACTTCTCCCAAATGTCCTTAATTTTAAATTCCTGAAGCCTCTCATAAAAGATATTGTACTAATCCTCTATAGATGGGTGTCTGGCTTAAGCCATTTCTTTCTAATTGCTTTTCCAACAGCTACACTATTCCAAATAAGTATTTTGTTCTAATATTTGTGGATGTTGAATGTAGAAGCACAAAAAGGAGTTTGCCCCAATAAAGAAATTATTATAGTCACTAATTCAGTTTAAAACTTCCGCCAAAAAGTATTTACTTTTGGACAGGCCTAAATAGTGTTTTATGTTCATTCCTCAGGTACGGTCTTCAGATGCAACGTGGTCAGACACTCGTCGCAACCTGCGGAAGGACCATCGCTGGGAGTCGGCGTCGCTGCTCGAGAGAGAGGAGAAGGAGAAGCTGTTTAACGAACACGTAGAAGCACTGGCCAAGAAAAAGAAAGAACATTTCAGGCAGCTACTCGATGAGACCAGCATGGTGAGCAGTAAAAAGGTGCCAAAAGCAGGAACACTTACCACTCATCTGTACTGAGCTATTCATTTTGTCTCTATTTGTTTTGTTTCTTTGTGCAAATAGAACCAGCATGGCTAGAAGGAAAATAATACTCTGAAGCTTTTAATTCATCAATTATTTTTAATCGACTTGCTTCAACTTGATTCATTTTAACAGATTTTCTTGTTTCACGTTTTAGATCACTCTGACAACCACATGGAAGGAGGTGAAGAAGATTATCAAGGAGGACCCTCGCTGCATTAAGTTCTCCTCCAGTGACAGAGTAAGACTTATGTTATTTTGCTTGTTTAATTATGAAACGATAAGTGATTACAGTCCCTTTCTGACAACGGTTTACTGGAGTTTTGTGACTAGTGACGTGTTGAGAAGTTGGAAGACCAACATTAACCATGTAGAAAGATCAAAACTAGGAACTCATAAACCCAACATTAGCTGGCTTCTTTAATAAAATCCAAACGGTGGTTGATATTTATCTGTCTTGATGGTGTTGTGTGTGTGTGTATGTTTAATTAGGCTGTAACAGTTTCATTCACTATATTTGAGTTTTGGTGTCTAACTCTTCTATGTGTTTGTAGAAGAGACAGCGGGAGTTTGAAGATTACATCAAAGACAAGTACATCACAGCCAAAGCTGATTTCAGAACTCTGCTGAAGGAGACAAAGTTCATCACATACAGGTCTGTACACTCTTTCAAATTGTAGACCCAAAAGAAGAAATCAATTATTAAAACTTCCATTTTCTTAATGTCCTCACAGTTTGCATGACTGTTGTAACGACAACTCCACTTCATAGTTCATTATTTTCAGGATGCGATAGTGATCAATCAAAAATATTTGGCTTTATGTGACTTTGTCGTCTCACGGTATAAAATGGTATCTAATGAAGAGACTTGAACCTAAATCTGAACAGCAGGTGTTGTACTTAGATCTCACACCGAGGATAGTATTTCCATCCTGTGCCTTCTGCGTGTCTCACATTCTCTCTTCTCTCAGGTCGAGAAAGCTGATCCAGGAGTCAGAGCAGCATCTGAAGGATGTGGAGAAGATCCTTCAGAACGACAAGCGGTACCTCGTTCTGGAGTGTGTCCCCGAGGAGCGCAGGAAGCTCATCATGTTCTACATTGAAGACCTGGATCGCCGTGGCCCACCACCTCCCCCTACTGCCTCTGAGCCCACCCGACGCTCCACCAAGTGACTGATCACATCATCTTCTTGGCCGGTTCCTACTCCTCCTTGCCTTCCCTTTGGCCAGAGCATGATCTCCCCTGAACTCCCCCCTGAACCCCTCCCTTCAGGCCCACGGCTGGCCTCGCAGTGTTATTGCTGGGGCTCATGTTGCTTAGAGATGTACCATAGAGATGTACGGTTAAGATCTCTGTGTTATGTCACCACTTAGCCCTGAAATAGCCTTGCATTTAAGGCAACAGCAGGAAACCGAGGTTACCTGATCGCAAGGTGACCCTTGAGCCCTCGACTCTGACTTACCACATTAGAGGGAGAGGGAGAGGGATAGTGATAAGGCTGCTGCCCGAGCAGCCACAGAGAGGTGTAAGATAGCTGATGTAAATGAAGATGAGTGTGTGTGAGAATGCGTCCGTGTGTCTGTGTGTGCATGAGTGCGTGTGTGTGTGTGCATGTGTCTGAGGCGTCCTTAAGCCTTACTGCTCCACTTTGCCAGTCATTGTTTCAGCGGCTCAGTGTGAATGTTAGTTTCTGCTCAGTGGTTTACTCCGATGTTGCAGCAGTTTCTCTGTTGAATGAAATAAAGACAACTTCCACTGTTTTTCAATATGTCGTCCTGTGTGGATTTTCTTTTCTAAATGAACACTTCATATATACTCAGGGGTGGAAGAAGTATTCAGACCCTTTACTTAAGTAAGAGTAGCAATACAGCACTGTGAAAATACTCCACTACCAGTAAAGACAATAAATTCAACAGTATAAATACCCATCCTGCAGAAAAACTTCATGTCAGTGTTTTACTATTGTATATGATGTGTTTGGATTAATATGATTGCATTTTGCTGTTGCACTTGTATAAGGAGAAATGACATCCTGTGAGAACCAAGTATCTCTAAAAAGCTCAGCTTTGTGACGATGCATTGTGGGTTTTTTTTGTTAAATAGTTTATCATAAGTGGAAGAATTTGCTTAACCCATAAAGGTACACTTATCAGAAAAATTCTAATTCAAAATGGAGAAGATTTGCTTTTCAATTGTAATCTGAATGTAAAGATGCTAGACACATGTAGTGGAGTAAAGGTATAAAATGGGAATAATCAAGTAAAGTACAAGGACTTCACACTTAGTTAATGTACTTACGTAAATGTTACCCACCTCTGCATATATTTAACACTAATACTAATATGTAAATATCACTGAAGGAAGCTCTATCTAGACTAAATAGCTCTAACATAACACACCGAGGGTGACATGTTTTCTTTATGGAGAATGATACAATAATGCTGCATCACGTTGAAATTAGCCAATGCGGCTACTTTCCACGTTACAACGCTGCATAATAAAACCGAGTCGTAACGTTACGTAAAGTACGTAGTCTCATTGTCTGCCGCGGAGCTGCTCTGCCGGCTGTGATTGGTCGAAATTAGCCCGTCTTTCTGATCACGTGATGTTTCCGGACGTGGACATGCACGACCGTTCATTGGAGAATTAATCTGCATCGTCAAGGCAATGATAAAGCCATCTTTTGTGCAGTATCACATTTAAAAGTCAATCTTATTCATTTACAGCGACAGAGTCAACCGACATGTTCATTTTCTGGCTCTGAACATACTGTCCGTGTAAAGGAAATATAAAAAATAGGAGCTAACGTTGACCTAATGTGTTAACGGTCGCTGCTCTGCACCCGCTGCTCGCCTCCTCTCTTCCCGGTTATCTCAGCTCTGGTGTCACTATGGACGGCCCTCTTCTCCCGCTGCTCATCGTAGTGCTGTCAGCCTGGTGTGTAGTCGGAGACCCGGCGGCATCGGATCATGTGGACGGAGCTCCGCCTTCTAAAATAGGCAAGAAAAGCAATTAAGACATGATAGCAGCCGTTGAAGTTAGCTTAGCCGCATGTACAGGGTTACAAGCTAGTAGTATGTATGATGTTGTTTTCTTTAGCTGGCTCGTGTTTCAATGAGCAGACATGTAACTGGAAATTCTTTAAGGTTATTATATATGCATGCATGCCTGTGGGTTACAGTAGCTATATCTGAAAGTAACTCATATGTTGTAAACTAAGCTGGATATCTTTTAAAAACATGTTTTTGGCAAACAGCATGGTAAACACAAGTAATACATTAACAGATAATGCAAGGGGGATCAAAGCACTGACATGTTTTAATAGCGTTCCTGTTTTTACAATATATTATTTATGTAATGTATCATTTGCAAAAGTAAAATAGGAATGTCTGAGTAATACAATCAAATTGATGATATATTATTGATTTGCTTTGGTATAAGATTAAGTAGAAATTGGGACAAGATCAAAACAGATGACGTAAGTCTTCTGGAAGCAGTCAAGAAAAAAAGGATAGATTCCTTAACTGGGAATCCAGTGATGCCTCATTTATTAAAAGACACCATCCGTGTAATAAAGATAAAATCACATTGCAATGTGTTAAAGGCAGTCGGCTAGAAGATGATGAGCCCTATATATATATATATATATATATATATATATATATATATATATATATATATATATATATATATATATATATATATTCTTTCTGTTCATGATTTTGTATTGAATCATTTAAAGGGTGGTGTAAACCCTGCAATGGAAATGTCCAGTGATGACTGAGCACTATAAGCTGCAAAAATAACAGGAAACAATTATTACTTTTAGTTTCTAATTAATGTTAGACATATATATATGTTATCATGTCTTTAATCACCCAGATGCCACACAATAACACAAACAATTCAATATGATTGATGGTCATTAGTTGTATGACACATTTCACTTCTAAGCCACAATCTGATTTCACACTTCTTATCTGTTGTTGGCTCTGATCCTTTTTGGGCTCCAGCGGTGGTCGGGGCGGGGATAGGAGGCAGCGCCACAGCCCATTTCCTGCGGCAGCACTTTGGCCCTGAGGTCCAGGTGGACGTGTTTGAGAAGGGCGAGGTCGGAGGCCGCCTCGCCACTGTAACCGTCAATCACAACGACTACGAGTCTGGAGGTTCAATCATTCACTCCCTCAACCTCCACATGCAGGAGTTTGTCAAACAGCTAGGTTTGTTCACACACACACACACACACACACATGGCTTAAAAGGCAGAGAGGACAGTAAGTGTACGTGACATTAATGTATTTGCTGCCTGTGCTTCTCTAGTTATTTTTAACAGAAAGGATACATGGTTGCATAATACATATTCAGAAGTGAACTAAAACAAGAGCTGGGCTTCAAAAACTTCAACAGATGTAACTCCCAGTAGAGCAAATATCTGTTCAGGGTTACAAGATCAGAAAAAAGGTTTTCTGGTGGAAATCAGATAAGCTTTTTGTAGAATATAGATATCCTTTCTAACGACGTTGAAGATAAGTATGTAGCTTGATCAGATTCCTTTTGTACCTCCAGCAGATGTAAGTTGAGCAGGAAGAGTGGCCATCAGTCAATAAAGGTTGATGCAGCGCCACATGTGTACCTCTCTAACTGAAAGATAAGTCATTGTGGTATGCAGACCACATGACTGTTAACATCTTGTTATGGTGCATTTTAGGTACATATCAAAGTCTGGAAAGTTTCAGAGAAAAACACTTTTATGAATGTTTTAAAATCACAATTTGTGAAATACAAAGGGAGACATTTATATTTCATTTAATTAATTCTTAATATTAAATTCCTCCCTTTGTGTATCTGTGTCTGTCCTTTGTTGTCATTCTGTGTCTGCCCCTCAAGGTTTAAAGTATCGCCGCAGCGTGGCGGGCAAGACGGCGGTGTTTAACGGTGAGGAGGTGATTCTGGAGGAGACAGATTGGTACCTGCTGGACATGTTCCGGCTGTGGTGGCGCTACGGCATCAGTTTCATACGCCTGCAGATGTGGGTGGAGGAAATTATGGAGAAATTCATGAGGTGAGCCAGAAATATTAATGCCCTGTTTGCTTGACAGGGTGTAGTTGTGGTGCAGACGAACCCTGATGTATGCTTCTATCTGGGTCAAAGCGTCATACCTTCTGTTGTAGATACCCGTCATGTATGTCATCAAAATAACATGGAGCTGATCTTAGAAGGTATTCTTCACCTTTTAATGATGCCGAAAACATTTGCAGTACTAATACAGCAAAGCCATTTCTGATTTTATTATCGTTTATTTTAGCTCTTAATTTATTTGACAGATTAATTGATTAATCGGCGGTCTATAAAATGTCAGAAAAAAGCAAAAGATCCATTCCAAGTTTCTCAAAATCCAAGGTGATGTCTTTAAATATCTTGTTTTCTGACTAAAACCGAAACAATACTCATTACAAGCAGGTATAAAACAGAGAAAAGCAGAACATCTCCACATTTGAGAGGCTGAAAACATCCCTTTTGGACATCTTTGCATGAAAAATTTACTTTAACAATTAATCGATTTATCAAAATACTTGTTTTCCTGTAGACTGGTTGATAAATGCTCTAATTGTTGTAGCTCGACTGTCAAAAAATATATAATAGTAAAAGAAACAATTACTTCAGGTATAGAATGAATGCGCAACCTCACCTCAGTGTGTCACTTTCCAAGCATGACGTCTGTATAAATTCCGACAGAGAAATGTGTGATAATCCCATCCTTCAGATAGGAATGAGGAGATCTACTGATGTGGTAATTGACTATTATTATTGATTAATAACCATTTGGTGTGTATAATACAGGATCTACAAGTACCAAGCCCACGGCTACGCCTTCAGCTCGGTGGAGGAACTGCTGGACTCTCTTGGGGGAAGTGGTTTCATCAACATGACCCGGAGACCCCTCTCTGTTTCGCTGCTGGAGCTTGGTGTGTCGCAGCGTTTCATCGACGAGGTCATCGAGCCCGTCATGAGGGTCAACTACGGACAGAACGTCAGCATCCCCGCCTTTGTAGGTCAGATGAGTGTGAAAAACATGAGCAGTAGAAGAAGAGGAGTGAGCGAGCGAGAGGGATGATTAGTAGGAAAGAGACAGGGAAGAGGAAGGCTGCTGAAATCAGGACTGATGTAGGTCAGCAGAGAGGAAAGGAAGGAAAAGAAAAGAGATACAGGAGACGAGGAAAGGAGGAGCGGGGAGTCGAGAATGGAAGAGAGAGGAGGGGGTGGCCTGGTGGAGCGAGAGAACAGGAAAATGTGTGGGCATCTGATAATTGGTTTATAGTACTTGGCACTGTCTGTGTGAGTGAGTGAGTGGGCGTGTGTGTGTGTGTGTGTGTTACAGGCGCTGTGTCTTTAGCTGGTGCCCAGAACAACCTGTGGGCGGTGGAAGGAGGCAACAAGCTGGTGTGTTCTGGCCTGCTGAAGATGGCCAACGCTAACCTGCTGCAAGCACAAGTCAGCACAATCTCGCCCGTTTACTCAGGTACTTTAAATTTGCCTAAAATGGGATCATGTGAAGCTACTAATTCATTTTAATTCAGGATTTCTTTGAATACAGTGTTGATTGTGTGTATTTCCGTGCCAGGGGAGGCGCCTCAGTACCAGCTGAGCTTCAGCTCAGCTTCGGAGACGGGATCAGAGCTGTATGACATCGTGGTGTTGGCGACGCCACTCCAGGCCAGCGTCAGGTCCGGAGTCCAGTTCCAAGGATTCACCCCTCCCTTTGACGAGCTCCCCGGCAACTATCACAGCACTGTAGCAACCATCGTCCATGGTTACCTCAACACCTCTTTCTTTGGTTTCCCGGACCCTCGCCTCTTCCCCTTCGCCAGCGTCTTGACAACTGAGACGCTCGATGTGTTTTTCAACAGCGTGGCGAGTGTTTGTCCCGTCAACATCTCGACAGGCTTCCGGCGTAAGCAGCCACAAGAGGCCGGAGTCTATAAAGTCTTCTCTTCGCAACCTCTGGAAAAGGCTCAGCTGAAAACACTGTTCAGGTCAGCCACAAGTAATCATGGTAATAACTCGGGCTGCAACTAAATAATATTTTAGTTTATTTCATTTGGTTATTATCTTCTCACTTCATTTGGTAATCTCTGCTGGAGACCGAGCTGATGTCTTACAACTGAAGGTTTATTGAAACTTCACATGAAGGAGAACGGACAATGTCAATACAAACGACACACAGTGGGATTCATCCTCTGGGGACTGTGCGACACTGCTCTGCTGGTTGTTGAGATATTTCAGTGTGGATCAAAGTTGTCAACCGACCGACATCGCCATGTATAGAATAACAGCCATTTAAAAGTTTCTTCCCTTTTTTATTTCTCAATCTCAGGTCCTACTACTCCGTGCAGGTGACCGAGTGGCAGGCCTACCCTTGTTACGGCAGCAGCCAGGGACTCCCCCCTGTGGAGCTCCATCCCAATCTCTACTACCTCAATGGCATCGAGTTGGCCGGCAGCGCCATGGAGATGAGCTCAGTGGCGGCCAAGAACATCGCCCTACTGGCTTACCACCGCTGGAACAGACAGACGGACATGGTGGACCAGAAAGATCTGATGCACAAGATCAAGACTGAACTATGACCCTGTAAAAGAGTTATAGCATCACAGAGCTGACGTGTGAGAAAAGGTCTATATTAAGGTCTTCAATTTTACAGTTTGACTTCTGAGACTGGCAAAGTGTATTTAGAGACGCACCCAAGGGATATATTACAAAACACATGTAATGCACTGAATCAAGGATAAACATGTTGAACATAATCTGACCCTGTCTATCCTTAATACACTTAAACATACAACAGAGTAACCGGCAAATATCAAAGTAGGGCTGCACAATGTATCGTTTCAGCATCCACATCGCCGTGTGCGCATGCGCAGTAGTGACATCGCAGCACGTGCTTTGTCAAGTAAAGCAAATTCACTCAAACACGTCATGCTACAATTGTTTTTCTACGTGAAACCAAAGGAAAACATGTTCATGATGATCTACAAGAGAAGCCGGTCTGACGTCATTTACTCCGATTTAAGGGTTCTTGGTTACACACAGTTTGTTGCTAGTGAGCGACATGCAGGCTCTGCACGCACAGTGAACCACCAATCACAATCATTCTTGATCAGTTTATCAAACAAACAAAGCAGGCCAAGCAAAAATGACCCAAAATGAAGATATGGTTGCAAAAACAAAATACGCAATTGTATGGAAATATTTTGGCTACACACAGTTTGATGCTTTGTCGTCATCTGGTGAGAATTCCTGTATTTTTTTCATATTGCAAAAGAAATTTTGCTATGTCCATTTTTTCCGATATTGTGCAGCCCTATATCAAAGTCAAAATCAAATTTTATTTGCGACTGTGGTCCTGCGCTACTGGCCAAAGGCCAGTCTGATTTTGCTGATTTTCTTCGTTCTCTATGGCAGAGACATACACGACACATTGTTCCGTATTGTTTGGGGATTGATTGCTTATTTCTTATATGGTAGTTTCATCCAAATATTCAGCTGCTGGAAGCTTTTCTTAGCCAAGAAATAAGGAAACAGAGCAACTATGGAAAACACCAGCTAATATTTATCTATTATAATATATAAATGTACTAAAGTATTGAAGTAAATATACTGTTTGGAGACACTGTTTTATTGAGTTGCTGGTGGTGTAAAATGAACACCAGTTAATATGAATACCATTCTAAGGTCACTGGTGCTGAGTAATTAAATGACCTTGTGTCCAAGTCCAGAAAAGACTCATGAAATCAAGATTGAGAGCATGAATGAGACTCTTTTAAACAGCTACCTTTTGTCTGTGCTGTAACAGCTGTCGGGTGAGAGATGGATCGTTTATTTAACTGCCCTGAGGCACATAAACCAGCCCTCTGTCCTATAATCAAAAACAACCGCAGCACTGCTATTACTGTATACATTGAAGGACTGTTAATGGACTTGCTGCACCAAGGAGATCTCATTTAGTAATCTCAGTAGGATTTTTGTAAATTTAATAAAATCATTATTCAGTGACTCATGGCCACTGGTGCTATGCTCTATTGCCTCTTTCATCAGACTATTTCATTATCTCCCCTTCCTGCTGCTTTTGTTGCATAATCCAGCGGAAAGAATTTTTTGCGGGGAGCAGAGCCAACAAGCTTTCACACTGGACCAAATTAAAGCAGAGGACAAATCTGTGGCGCTGCTGGTGGTGATGATGACACTATTCCCCCCCTTTTCTCTCAGGCCCCTAAAGCTTTATTGAAATCCTGCATTTTGAATAAGCGCTGTAATCTTGGAAAAATGTATGAAGATCGAGTTGGACATTCACTTGGCAAAAGTGTTTGAAAGATGGTGTGGGGATAAGAAAACACTGACTGTTCATCATCCTTATGAGACTTGTTTTATTCGTTTTTAATTTCTAACAGTGGATTTCTGGACTCGGGAGAAACTTTATTTTATTTTATCTGAACATCTTGTGAAAAGGCTTTTCAAGTATTATAAAAGAAACATCGTGCAACATTTATTAACATTTCATCTGCCTGATAAACAACATAATGCAGCTGTTTGTAATGAATGATGTGCACTATTATGACTGTTGATAACAATTAAAGGTTTGCAATGAGTGTTCTAAAAACTTACTTTGTTTTACTGCTGGACTTCAGGTCTTATTTCCTGTCTATTAATAATTGCACTTGTTGAAAAACTACCTCTGAGCACTGAACAAAATCCTTTTTTTTGGTGTTCAGTCATTTGAAGTTTCATTTTCTTCCACTGGCATGAGAAGAGGAAAAAAAAAGCTTGGTTTATCGATTCATAAATCAGATTCATGCAGTTTAATGACGTTTTCATACTGGGTTCCAATTATGAAATACTAAATCTGCCTAATTTACACACTAAACTATTTATGCCCTGAAACTGAAGAAGACATATCTAAAGACAATTCTCATCTGATCCTGTCATTGTCCTCTTGTCTAGACGTCCAACTGTTTCATGTCAAAGACTCAAAATGATTTCTGCTTTTAGGGGCGAAATATTCTTTTATCATCTAATGATTTAAAGGCTCTGAATTATATTCCGTATTTTCCTGTAAGGGTTTGAAAATAAGCAGTTTGAGGATGTTGCACTGTACTGTATTCATAATCAAGGATGTAAAACTTTCAAGGAAGTGGAAACCACCGGGAGGCCTACAACAAAGCCTATCGTCTTCTGTTTACTGTCACGTAGTGTATAATGGGCCCTGTGTCTCCTTCTTGGCTTCCCAGCAGCAGGAGCACAATCACAAAGCTGATAATAGAATCAACGGGGGACTTTCGAAACAAAGTGTCACGAGACTCGAACATGGATCACTTATGCTGCTGTATGTTGTTGATGAGCTCTCACACAGTGAAACTGTTGCAGTGGTGAAGTGTTAAGATCTTTTATTGAATTAAAAATAGTAATACCACAGTGTAAAAATACTCTGTTAGAAGTAAACGTCCTGTAAACTGTTACTTGCAGAAGCCCTGAGAGGGAAGTAAGAATAATACAATTCTTGCGAATTCTTTTTCTAAGTCTGATCTAAATATATATAACAGGTGGGAAAAAAAGGTTTTGCTAGGATAATCTTTTTATTTTCCTTTTTTAGTCATCTGTAAAAACAGGTGAAAAGGAGTGCATGGAGAAATTGAAACTCTCCTGATAGAAAACATAAATGTGTTTTAGTTTAGTAGAACATGGAGTACTGCTGCACTCCAGCCTCTTGTGGCCAAAGTGAGTATTACAACAACAAACGCAAAAAGAAAAAAGAAGGTTGTAATAGTGACACTGCAATGTGTCTGTTGACTATAAAACATTTCTTTTAATTGTTAATATGTTCAGTGATTTACAATGGCATACAGAAACATTCAATGAAAACAAGCACACAAACTAG
The DNA here is from genome assembly GCF_900634415.1 of Cottoperca gobio. NCBI lineage: Eukaryota > Metazoa > Chordata > Actinopteri > Perciformes > Bovichtidae > Cottoperca > Cottoperca gobio. The sequence goes on from NC_041368.1 coordinate 16,079,174, forward strand.
CTGATATAAAATCATTTACATTGCATTAAGCTTTTATTTCTTACATTTCTCTGATGTGTTTGTATGTAGTAAAATAGATTTTCTATAGTAATATTTTGAGTAAATATTAAAAAGATTAGAAGTTTTAGAGGCCCTTTTGTAATTGTCCTTGTGTTTATGGGTTTCTGGCAATTGACAGAATGATAAGTCGGACTTATAGCTGATATCATGCATGTGGGGTCAGGACATAAATTAATGAATAGAAAATCAAAAAAACGATCATAGTCTTCACAGGGTTAACACATAATAATGACGGTAATTATAATAACGTTTATTTGTATAGCACTTATCAAAACCAGCGTTACAAAGTGAATAAGTTAAAAAGAGGAACAAACTTAAAAACAATGGAGGTTTACACTGTACGTCAAGAAGAAAGTACAGTGTATCTCAACAGTAAAGAATAAAAATAGACCTAAATAAAGTCTTTTAAAAAGAAGATGAACACACATTCACACATCATGTTGTGTGCCCTGCATGACAGCCATAAAATCCTTTTGATAATAACAATACGGTTGAAAAGGAAAACTTGTCTCATTTCAGTAGAAATTCCCGGTCACACACTAAACACACAAACATGCTCCATATGTCATCCCGTTCTCTTCTATATCTGATCCTCTCCCATCTTTTGCCAGCCTGGCAGAGCTCTCTGCAGGCTGTTTGATGTGTGTGTGATCTGTGTACACAGATCAGTTGGATCAACGCAGTGGAAGCCTGTAGAGCTGCTGTGTGCTGCGATACATCCGCCCTCTCCCTTTCTGTCAGTTGCAAGATGGAGGTCGAAGGTTACTCTGATAGATCCCCTGCATCTTGTGATGTTATTTTGTCCACTGACTCTGCTGTGGCTGTTTTGTCTGAAAAAAAAGGCAGCTTTCAGACCCAGCACTGTGTTAAATATTAACACAGTGTGCTGAGACAGAAAGAAGTTATGGTAGAATGAAAAAGGTTTTTTGTAATGTATCTATTTGTTATTGGTCTTTGTTGTCACATGGTAATGATTGGAGACATAGTTTCTCTTTCCAGTGAAAGTGGGGCGGTGGTTCCCTGGAACAGTAGCTTATGAAGAATTTATTTTGGACTGAGCTCAATTGAGACTTTAACTTTGTTCGTCAATTTGTGGGAATCGGGCAGTTGATTGATTTGACATTATCTTTTTACATTTCTCCACTGGTGGGACTGCATGTTATTTGTTATTTGGATAATGTAATCAATGAATGCAACCTTTGCTGTTGTACGTTCACACAGTTGTTAAAATAAGGAAAAACCTCCTGACATGCAGGATATGTTCTTGGTCATGTATATGGTCAAATTAATTCTGGGTTATAGGATCTGGGTCATTGTCAGGTTTACAGATTTAGTTGGTGTTGACTGTGTTCTTTGGGGGCATTGTATGTTTTATTTTAAGGTTAGGTTAACTGTTTAAGTTAGGGTTATTGGAGAGTGCATGAACATAGACACAATAAGAAGAAATAAATAAATAAAAGCAAGTACAAAATTCAAGAAACATAAATATAGAATAGTAAGATATGAAATAATACTATAGAAACATGTGCAATACATCTGAATTCAAATGAAAGCTGCATAGAAGAAAATTACAATAAAAATATGAAATAATAATATAAAAATATGTACAATATATCTGAATAAAAACGAAAGCGCTGTGCAATTGTTTTGAAGTGGTAGTTTTGTGCAGAAATTTGCAAAATAGTCCAAGGAAAAGGCGAAGGTTCACAGTATGAAGTATAAAAAGAACATGCAATGTATAGAGATATAGTCCCAAATATGTGCTTTAATGTTTACATTCAGTGTTACTCACCTAAATATATTGTGTGTACCCATGAGGCCTAACAGGCGTGTTAAATATATTTCTCTCATTTATTTGTGTAATCAGAACTGTATATTGCTTTTCTTTTCTAAAAAGGACAGACAACACATCAGAGACACTTGGAATACAAAAAAGGTTTCACAATTATAAGGCTGAGCAGTAGACAACACTGAGACTGCGATTGACGAAAACATCTAATTCAAATTAATAGAAAAACAAATAATTAGGTTCACAATCTTCAGGTGTAGATGATTCTTAAGGATTTGAGTCGATATTTTATCATATGCAAAGGTTTGAGGGTCCTTTAATGAAGTGGATGTAATTTTCCCACATATTTCTCCACATGGTTGGTGAGTCTGAAAGACAGACCTTCATGTGCTGAGAGAACCATACCCTGGCTGGTGGTAGGGTGATCCTTTCTGTGACTATGAGCTTTCTTCTCAGCATAAGGGATGTCCGCCTGCGCTGCGGGAGGGCTTTTACAGGCAGAGGATCACCCAGAACAAACAGGTTTGGGCAAAATGGGATGTCTAATTTAAGGATCAGTTTGATAATCTCATGCAGGACCACAACATATGGAGGAGTGTACCGATACTTTCCCCACACCTCCAGTAATTTGGGCTTAATTTCCCCCTCTGTAACCTAGAGGGAGAGCAGTATACCCTGTTCATTATTTTAAACTGCACTTGTTTCTTTCTTTTATTTTCAGTGTATACATTTAATGAAAATTGTAGAGTAGAGTAATCGTACGCCTTTTCGGGCCGTATAAGTTTACTTTGGTTTGTCACTAAGTAGTGACTTATTATTGTTTATTTAATATTATTTACGTGTGTATTTGAGTTGTATAAGTTGACTTGCTTTGTTTCTTTGCTCATTCGCCACCTGGCAGTGTGTTAAACTATTGGCAGAAATGTGTAACATATCACCCACATGCATGTGTGTCCTTGTGCATGAAAACAAACGCACTCGCAAAAACATTTGCTCCACTGTGCTACTAGTGGTCAAAAACTCCACCGGGTACCTTTAAAGTAGAAACAGACTACTTTCCCCCATAGCGTTTCCAAGTGGTATTGTTGTCGCAAAGACAACTGGATCGGTTTCCGTTTTCTTAAGAGCCTAGCAAACTCTCTAGTAGTAGTCTAGTAGTAGCATCACGTTGACATTTACTTCATAATAATATGTTAAAGCAAAAAAAACGTGTCTATTGACACTGTAAAAATATGATACAGGTGATTTTGCATTTACCCACCAGAATTTTAATGTAAAATGCTTTGACACAGAATTCCTGCCTCCATGTGGGTTCATCAAATGTGCAGAAAACATAACTGAATAGCAAACTCAATAAAATAAAAATGAGAATATATGTTGGTGTTTGTTTTAAATCATCTAAAGAAGATATGAAATAATAATCTACTCATGACTTCAGTGTTTCTTTCTATTACAGTATAATGAAAATGGTGAAATGTTGCACAAACGTTTTCACCCAGTCTCGAGCTCTGCTCTCATTAGCCCAGCACCGCACCACGTGATTGGGTAGTCACGCGCTTTCCAGGAACCCGTCAGGAAGAAGAAAAACAAAACAAACCCGAGAGAGAATTGTAACAGCGTGTGGACTCCATTGAAAAGAGGACCTTATTATCTCCAACAGGGGAACATACGCGAGGTCCGACACGAAGCAAGATGTATGCGTGGGCGTCCTAAAGTGAGTAGGACCGTTATTCACCTGTTTCCGGGGAAGTTTGCACAGCAGAAATGTGTTTTCTCTGCGACGTAGGATTAGCTTTGGAGCTAACGGCAGCTTGTTGTTGTGTATCGGGCTGCAGCTGGGATGAGGAAGGGGGCGGGCGGACGGAGGCCATACTGAGTGTGAGCTGCGGGTGAAAGGGAAGCAATATTTGTCGGTTCTGCATCAAAAAACACAGTTTGGGGGGCAAGCAGTACGCTTAACGTGTCTCTCATTGTGCATTGCAGTTTATCGAGCTTTAGCAGGAAGTGTTTACCTGCAGAAATGCAGCTAACGATGCTTCCCGATGAGCATTTCAGTCACTGTCAAGTGTCCTTTAGCACTAAACCTGGCCAAAAATAATGGTTTGTTTATTATGTCTTTGTATAATTCATTTGTCAGTTTGTTCAGAAGTAGCGTTACATGTCTGACTTCTGGGTCAGTATGGTTAAAAACCTGCACTTTTAGAGAAAGATTATACTCTTATTTTAAACTATAGGCCTACGAAGCGTGTTACACCTCTTCAAATATGTATTTAACGTATTATTGACATATTTAGAAGAACATAATTCAACTGTGTTTTAGGGTAAAAAGCCCAACCGAGTGACTTTTTGCAGGCAGCCCGAGCTCTCCGTAGGTACACGCCCCCCAACACAAGACACATCCACTGCTGCTGGAAAGAAACGCTCGACCCAACTAGAAATTTCCATGGGATGGAAGTCAAATAATACACCCGAATAATTATGTTTCCCCATTGGAGATACCTCAACTATTTTTGTGGGACGATATATTAGTTTGCTCTTTCACCTAAACAACCTGCTGTATAGTCTTATCAACCGACATCGGTAGATACATGTTTGATTTGGTGTTTTTTGTTAAGTATATATATACTAACAAATGTCACGGAATGACGTACAATCTTGTTGTGTGTTCAGGTTATGTGGTAGGTTGTAGATTTTACTTTAGATATCTTTTAAATATATCAATGTAGGCCACGGGCATGTAGGCCTTCAACTTGTTTATCTTCTGCCTCAACCTAGATTGTAACGAGCTGATTATTATGCGGTGATTGGCAGTCTTTGCCGCCATTCAGACACGCCTGGAGGCGGGCTGTCATCTCCGCTCGACCAATAGGGATGAAGGATTACGTGGGTGTTGGCGCAATGGGTTAGCTTGAGGTTTGTTTTGCTTTGCTGAGGAACTGTGATGCCTGTGGATATACTGGTAACGTTTATGCCTTTATTGGTGTTTATAATGGGTCATTTGTCATAGATAGATAGATAGATAGATAGATAGATAGATAGATAGATAGATAGTGATTATGATGATGTTGAGATGTAGTCGTTTGTGCTGTCAGACTGTGCTTTAGAAAAAAATTATCAATCCAGCATAAAGAGGTGTGTGTTTTTTTAGGAGATTTTAAAATATTTTATATTCTAATTCATACTACTGTTTCATACCTACTTGTGTAGTTTTTTCTCCTGGCATTGTGGTTGTTTAAACACGGATTTGGAAAACTGCAAAGCTCAGCAGTTGCAGTGTTTTTACTATAGCTGATCATCCATTACTATTGCTTTTGTAATAGTACAGGATAAAGAAAAACATTTTATACCATGAACATGGACTGTTACAATACATATGTCAAATCATCACATGCATGAATTTCAAAGTATGTTTTTATTTTTATTTTTTATCCTGTTTAATTTATTTGTTATTATCATAATTCATTTGCAACCATGTGCTTGTGTGGTTACAGCAGAGGATCCCAAACTGACAGATAACAAAAGGAGCCATGTCAAATTTTATTAATATAATATAATCAAGATCATGGAACTTTTTTGCAAATTCTTCTCATTCACATGAAAAGTGAAAGTAAAAACTGTGTTTCACACAAGGCTCTCCTGCTATATTGACAGTGGATTTGAAATCAAGATGGACGTCTTCATAGACTTCTGTCATTTAGATTTGACTGATGTGCTGATAAGCATCCCCAGTAAAGTTTTTCTTGTACTTTAACTTGATTGTACTCTGTGTTGTTTCTAAATTAATGAGATTAATTGACCTTGTTCACATTTAGTCAGCGCAGGAAAAGCACAGGTGGGGCGAAAAAAGATAATGATGGCTTAGTTAAAGAAATTATTGCAATGCATTGTCACAATTACCAATGGCCAATTACCAATTAGTTACACATGTCAAAATGTCTGCTGTGATAAAGGTCTGTCCAACTTTAATTTCCCTCCACACTTTTTCCCTTCTGCGCGCTCCATTGCAATGGTTCAATGTCCTGTTACAGTAATCCTCCTGTAGTTGGGTTACAGAGCTGCTGTAGACTAGAACTGGAAATCTGAAGCAAATAATACATATAGTTGATGATTGTTTCTCAAATGCTGAACTATATGTCCGGCAGTGGCTCAAGTCAGTAGAGGCTTTCACTGTGAGCCGTAGGGTTGCTGGTTCAAGTCACTGTCCAGACCTAAAAAAATGGAGTGTGACTGCTACTTGGAGAGGTCCCAGTTCACCTCCTGCCCTGCCGTGGTGCCCTTGAGCAAGGCACCGGACATCCCCCTTCCCCCCTCACTCCCATTGCTCCCCGGGCACTGTACATTAGCTGCCCACTGCTCCTAGTACTAGACTCCTGGTACTAGGATGGGTTAAAAGCAGAGAACAAATTTCACTGTGTGCTCTGCATGTGTGACCATTAAAACAAGGGTTTAATTCTATTCTATCGATTCTATCTATATGAAGGTTATTCTTGGGTCTGACCTGTATAATTTAGTCAAATTGAGGTAATCGATTATCAAAAACATTTATAAGTAAGACAACACAATTCATTTACCCATCAAATTTTGTTTAGCATGTGTTTTTTAATGTCCCACCTGAATGTACCCTGAATAGCCACATATATAATCAATGATTCGCTGTCTTAAGAGCTGCAGGACTTTGGTGCAATGGCTCCTCAGTGACCTGAAGAAAGAATTTGCACTCGTAGTGCATCTTGTTGACTGAGTGGGCTGCTCTCTCTAGCCATGACCTCTAACCATAAACCCATTTAAAGTCGATACGCGATCGATACGTAGTCAATATATTCAACCAGCCCTACTGTCCCCTGCCTGCTTATGCTAATCATATAATCAAAAACAAAAATGAATCCTTAAAAGCTCCAACCTTGAAGCACAAATGGCTGTTCTGGCAGACGCATGTTCTGCGAGTCTGCCACTCTGTACACACACATTTAGGACTCCTGATCAATGGCTTCTTTCACATTTAGCAATTTGTCTCCTGCTTTGTATCTGGTAAGGAATCGGGCTGACTGGTATCAGTAGGTAACTCATTCCAGATAAGACTGCTGATTGGCCTACTTGGATCACGTCCAATATTGTGAGGTGGAAAATGTGAGCTGTTTGCATGATAGTGGAGCACAGATATCTTTGAGCACAGTCACCACTACACTCCTCTTTTTGTTTCGACCTGAAGTAACATGGAGGGAAGGGAACATAAAGTAGTTGATTGTTGCATATATGAATATTTTATTTATTTATTTTTTAGCAGATCTGTTTGTTTATGATGTAGTAATAATAATGGTTACTCAGGAATGGTGTTTTCCAAGCATGCGTCTTCATTAAGGTAGGTATCCCACCAATCATTACTTTCATAACGGGTTGATCTATTGATTTAATTATTTCTTAAAATACTCGCATAGCAAAATGCCAAAAGAAAACAGATCTATAACAATATGAAGCGTCACATCTTTTACCACCAGCAAAGTTTGGGCATTTTTACTCGATAAATGACAAATATCGAATTGTAAAACGTATATGATTGTCAACATCGCATCCACTTGATTAATGTATTAATCCACTTCATATAAGCAGGGCGAAATACATTTAATTTTATCTGTCGGATAATATTGAGACCCCAGCTGATGCTGCAAAGAAGCCAGAGCTGTTGTCCGGTGACACAGCCGACCGTACATTTGTAGAGAGATTGCATTATGACCCCATATGTCAAAGTTAGCTGTCAAGGGATCCTATAAAGAACATAAGCACATTTTGAGAGAGTGATGCAGACATAGTGCATCATAACAGCATAATCAAAAGTCAATGACATTACTGAGAGTGAGGGTAGTGTTTTGTTACCTGGGCTGGATTGAATTGTCTATCCGACGGGCTCTTCTAAGATGTAAACATGATGCTGCAAAAAGTCTTTTGAGCAACTTCTGTCTTCTCCAGCTTACGTGTATTTCTTTAGTGAACATTACTCTGTGTGGATACCATTTTCCCTTTGTCAAAGCCATGAAACGGAAAAAAATAAAACCTTTTTTAAAGTCCAAAAAATGAGGCCTGGATAAAATCTGAAATTCTGAACCCTAACCAGCAACTAATGATTATATTCATTATGGATTCATCTGCTGATTATTTTCTAGGTTTCTTCCAGGTTTAATATGATATTTAACAGAGAAAATCAGGAAATCTCCATATTTGAGAGGCTGAAAAACAGCATTTTAAGCCATTTTTGCATGAAAGATTACTTTAACGATCATCAAAATAGTGGGCATATTCTTTTCAGTCGATCGACTACTATCGAATAGTCTGCTTATCGTTGCAGCTCTAACCTGACCTAAGTCAACAAGTTAGACTGTAGTGACCCTAAACCAAGTGAAATCCCTGAAGTATAAGAGCCAAAGCAAACCTCTAATGCTGGCACTTCCTCACCAAACTAAGTCTGACCAAAGACTGAGAGAGACATTCAGCTCCAGTCTTTTTGGGCCTGTCAGGCTTGGTCATAAATATCCGGCTCTACATCACAGCCCGTGTCGGCTACTAAGCAGTGAGTTGGATTATATTAAATTCTACTGCTGCTGGAAAATATTCAATGCAGCTTTGCCTGGAGAGGTGAGGAGCGTTGTGACTTGTTTTCTGCATGTTTGTACACACAGGCTTTCTGTTTCGCTCTGCGATAGCAAAGAGTCTGGGTCAATGCTGGCGTTACTGTTGTGTTCAGGCCATATGTTTTCTCATTCTGCTTCTGCAAGCAACAGCAGACACAGCTGCTCTGAAAGGGAGGGCAAATGGAAAGATAATGATAATGATCACATTTTGTATTTCAGAGGCTGAGCTTCCAAATATACTGTTGGTCATTAAGAGAGTATGTGTGTACATGCATATTTATGTGCATGCATAGAGTTGTGTGCTTGCATGTGCTCTGGTGTTTTGTGTTGCTTTTACAATCGATCTTGTACTCTTCCTGTACCGACGTGTTTTCTGGCACTTCCTGTCTATGCAAAGTGTGTGTGTGCACACATATGGGGACAGAGCTCAGGGCTGAGAAGTTAATTTGAGTCAGTCAGCAACCAATGAGAGGAAATGATGTCGTCCCTTTGGCCTTCGGAGGAGTGGGATTGGTGTACGATCGTATGTCAGCTGTTCACTGCAGGGGTCATGTTTCCATGCAGATTCTCATTTATTTTCTATGCAAAAGCAGCAAAGGGCCCACAGATCAGTCTATGCGTTGCAGTCGGTAGGGCGTGCAGGAAAGTGAAAGAATGACAAACAAACAGAGAATTAGGGGAGAGTGGAAGTAACTGAAAACTAAGTTATGGGTAAGCTTGAAGTGGAACAAATCAGATGCTCTCTTAGCGAATGTCGGGAGGCAGTTTGGTTCAGAAATTCTGGTGCACACCAAATTTCTCAGAAGCTTATTTTCTCAATAACTTCCGGCAGCTACCGGGTAGACGGAGAGCTCCTGTATGCTTCGCTAATGGACTTGCTGGTTCGGTATGTTGATTGGACAAAGAGACGAGGAAGAGTAAATCCAGACAAATGTTTACAGATTCATTAATACCAGACTATGCAACATGAACAGTATTAACAACACGCTTTCTTATGTTAGACCTGAAACCATTAGTCGATAAATCAATTAGTTATACCATTATAATTGTAAATATTTGTTTCATATCATTGTAAACTAAATATCTTTGTGTTTGGGACTGTTGGTTGGGAATAACAAGACAACACTTGGTCTCTGGGAAACATTTTTTATATTTTCTGACATTTTGTAGACTTGATGATTAATTGATAAAGAAATAATCAGATTAATTAATAACACAACCACTTAATAGTTTCTATTACACTTTAATGAACAGTCCAAAGTCTAATTACTTTCTGTCATCTACTCGCACAACAGGTGATCAGTGACCGAGAAGGAAGGCTGTCTGCTTCATGACGCAGGGGATTTCTGGTGCCTGCCTCATTAAGTAGTGACCTGTCAAAGCCTTTTCCACACTCTTTGTTTGCTACAAACGGTACTTGGCGTCCGTGTATCGATACAATATTGTCACATGAATTATTGCTAAACTGTGCAGTATAGATTTTTACCCAACCCCTATGATCTACCGTGGTTTAAAGTGAGCAAGTCCCTTTGCCAAGCCCAAGATGGCTGTCTAACCCACTAGTATTGCTTCATCATACAGGCCTAAGAACATCAGTATATCCAGGTCTTAAGTCTGTGAACACAGAAGTGGAGAAGCTGGACCGAGGAGGAAAGCTGAGCTTACGATAGACGAGCGAGGACCAGTGCTGTGTTGACTTTAGGTCCAGCTCTAGAGATGGAGACACGAGGCCCAGCCTCCCATCCAGCAGTTATCTGTAAACAGGGAGGGGAGAGGGGGGATGGGGAGAGGGGGAGGGGGTCCTGGAGGCAACAGTTCTGCATTTTTAGAAGCACTGGGACTGTTTACCCTTGATGTGTTCCTTTTAAAGATACAGAAGCTTAATGTGACAAACAAAGGCCTGTTTTGTTGAGTAGGACTTTTATGTGGAGAAAAGTATTTAAAGGGGAATTCCACCTAGTTTCAGTTTCATTCACATTTCTACTAAAGTGACCTGTTAGCATATGCAGTCCATAAGCGACCGAGTAACTGAAATCCACTTCCCATTTCTTTTTTGACCTGTGATAGTGAACCTCTTCAGTGTCTGTCCACTTTAAGAGAGGATGAACCCCTGAAATATAGCCCGTTTGTGCAGCTACACGATAACACAAGCATCAGAGCAGTGTTTCCCCTACCATTGTCTTGGCAGGGCGCTGACAGGTGCTCTTTTATTAAATAAACTAAACGCTTATGCCATCGATCTAATTTATGTGCACGTTTCAGTTTGTACTGTCTACTTTGCGCATTCACGTTCACTCCTTCGCTCCGTTTTGCGAAGGGCGTGGCTTCGCAGCTGACACACACACACACACACACACACACACACGTACGCACACACCTACAGAGCGGAAGAAAGGAGAGGGGAGAACTAAATAGAAACCCTCCGTCGCAAAAGGGTTAGGGTTAGGGTTACCGTCCAAGGCAGTAAATCTAGGGGAAACACTGCAGAGGGAGGGGTGCTGCATGGCGGGCAGTTAATGGAATGTCATTGATAATAAATAATATCAATAGTGTCATATAAGTCTTAATGAAAAGGTTTATAATGCTCAACCTCAACAACAAAGCGCTATTGTTAGCCTGTTAGCTCCTACATCTTATTTTTGCAACCAAGCCAACACCTTTTCCTGTCGCTCCTGCTTTTCACCACGATGTGCATGTAAATCCCCCCATTACTAATTCTTGACTGGCCAAACCATAACAACGGCCTCACAATTGAAAATGGGTAATGATATTTTCCACAATCATGTAGGACAAAGACTAGATGTCTACTTCGATATCTGCAAACCACAAAGGAAACAAACTGATTGTCTGAGATGTTGCTGCCATTTACTTTCAGTTCTGGTATCAAAAGCTCTCACATTGCATTTCAGAGAGGCAACATGACTGTCACTTTAAATAACTTTTTAAACTATAAAAGTGAACTTAGTGGAGTGCAGATCTCTGCCAGGTGTGTCTTCCTCTTTCCTGACAAGCAAAGAAGAATTGAATCTCGCTCAATTGTCCCTTACAGTCAAGATGGCGGCAAAAATAACTAAAACAGATTTATTCTCGTATCGTGATCAACTTTAGTGGATCATAACATGTCGGGTATAGAATTCATCTGCACATACTCTGGATCAAAATGACACCAAACTTTTCTATGGATGTCAATTTTTGAGCCACAACAAAGGCCAACATGCGGCCAGCGATGGACTAAGTTAGGCTTGTTTTCAGCTTCGCCAGGCGCCAGGCGGAGATACTGAGGGTGGGATAAATCCACACACGGATATAGCCAGTTAAAGTCTGTATGCCTTTCGCAGTTTGGTGCGAAAGAAAGAAAGAAACTCAGCAGCTGTGGTTGAAGTGTACCTGCATGTTGCTGGTGTATTTGTTTCCGCCTCTTTTGATTCTTATACGTCTGCTCTGTGCACTTTCTCTGTTTTTACCACAGATCAAAGCATACAGAGAACCACAGCAGATCTGAAGAGACCAGACGAGGCAGAGCCCAAATACTGACACCCCCATCTCCCCTCCCCCCACCCCCCCAGCCTTACAGGCTGTATCCACCAGATCTTCTCTTTTAGCAGTAATTCTTTGTGCTGATCTGACAACTTCGGACCACTGGGACTGGACAGAAGGCCCCAGTGATCCACCCAGCTGGAGCTCTAAGCTTTTCCTGATAATGCCTCTGGTAAGAAGGGCCAAAGAGGGAGGGAAACTGTACCGTCACTGACAAGGGTTGACAGGGTTAGGAAAAAGCGTGAAAAAATAATTGATTTATATCTAAAAAAAATACAACAAGTAGGTGCTATGATGAATGATACTCAGTTAATGCAGTGCAACACATAATAACAGTGATAAGAGGAAGGAAAACAAAGGTAGAACTCGGTTTATCAGATTTAGTTTTTGGTGATGATGGCTTCTACTATTGTTTGTTCACTTCAGTGTTTATTCATTAAATTATTTCTGTTGTGTTGCAGCCCAGCATCATTGGGATGGAGCCTCCCTTTGCCGACGCCTTTCAGAACTACTCTTTTGCTGACCAGGCCCTCACCAGCACTGACCTGCTCGCTACCAACTCTGACCCAGATTTCATGTATGAATTGGTGAGTGGGTGTACACACACACACACACACACACACACACAAAATCAGTCAACACAAAGAATGATCGGACTAATGTAAAAGCGTAGGCACAGTTAATAGCTCTCTCTCACCAAGGCCCTGAAGGCATCATACTTTGCTAATCATCCTTTGAGCATGAGTCCATTCAGATCAGTCACAGCTTCTCACGCTGCACTGTCACTGAGCTGCATCCGAATGAAGGATCCAAGTTTAGAGATCAACAGTCAACATTCAAGTTTTTCTTTAAATCTCCTTTATTCTACTGGAAGCAAATACGTAGGCATGTCCACTGTTGTGAATTTCTGATATTGCTTTCAGGGATTCCTCTAATAAAAGCTTTGTGTGTAAAATGTACAAAAAGCTTCTCATACTTCATCCTACATCAAAAACACTGATTGGCCTTATTGACTGTTTAGTTGCAGCTATCTGTTGTCTTAGCTGAGCTGTAGCTGATTTCAGCCCGGGCTTTTGTTTTTATTTTAGTGCAGAGCCAAAGAATAAAAAAAAACAAAAAACTATTTAGCTTGGCTACAAACTAATCTCCTGAACGCAGCTGGCTGGTATTGGCATATAGAAAGACACACCGATTGTTAAGATGCAGCCATGTGACACATATAGCGGAGCATTCAGATACTTTTTCAGTAATTGTATTACGTCTAACTCGAATCTCTGTGATTGGGAGTTTAGATTCACTTCTACGTTCCTGTTCGTACAGTCAGTCAGCATTATTTTACTGTTTACTCATTCCTATCAGTCCTGCTGGTGCCAACAAGTCACAATAAAGTTGAGTTGAAAACAGGTTGTGCACAAGATGAGGACATATTCTGAGGTATTTGGTAAGCAGTCATTATTTTTAAAGAGGAATAGTACAAGCAGGGAACTTCCACAGTTAGATGAAGAGCTGCAGACTCTTAATGTGGTTTGTGAGATTCAGCACACCTCCAACACCTCATTAAGATAAACAGCTTCTTTTACCTTGCCATTCTGTGCAGGGGAAAAACACTCGCAACTTGTAAGAGCGGCTCGAGTGGTCACAGTTAGTCACGGGTCAGCACGAGTAACCCCACCCGTATCAAAAAACACGATTAAGTTACAAGTTACTCAGCGCACAAGCTCCCAACTCACACCAGAGAGAATTCAAACAACAGTAAGTGACACAGAGACACAGTGATGTTTTGTTTTTGTTCATTAGATTTCATAAAGGACTACGAAAAGAAATGATGCAATTTGCAACATTTAAATACAAACAGGAAAGCAATTAGGTTTGACTCAACAATAGAAGACATGTTGGTTTACTGGGACATCTTAATAGCATGAAGCCATTGTTAATGTTATTTGTAAAACCTGTGTTTTCACAATGACAAGTCAAAATGTCTGCAGGGACGATAATGGGTCTTCTTCACAGCAAACAACTATTGAACATTTTGAGGGTAAAATAGAATGGATGGTCCCTGTGTCTTTTTTACTCTTTCACTCATACTCATTCACAAGTACTTTTGATCCCCTCACCTTTTTCACAGTTTTTTAGTCATAGTAATACTAGTAGTGAAAATTGTATGAATTAAAATTCCATTGGAAAACCGTAAGTGCATGCGGCCAGCGTGGCATTTAAACCAGAGAGGCTCGTGCCTAATTGTTTATCATCCATGTGACATTTACCAGACTCACAGGTGGGTGATGTGAGACCGCTCACCTGTCACCACTCACGCTGTCAGCCGCAGGTGTCTACCTCAATTCACTGTCTGCTGTAGACTAAACAATAGTGATTCACCAACGCGCTCTCTCAAATCCTTGCACCATAGTAACACGTTAATGTGATGTAGTGTAATATGAAGTGTCAATTATCTTCAACCTTCCAGTTAGTTTTGTGGAACAGATGTGGCTTCTTTAAACTCTTTTGCTACGTGTAAAATATTTAGTTATGATATCTTCTATCTCTCCTGTAAAGACCGATCTGATAGTGACAACCAGCAGACCCGCACCACTAGTGGGATTTGCCTCATCATAGTCAAAGCCAAACGCTTCTGACAGAATGAGAAATGTCGTCACACTTCAACTTCCTAGACATTCATCTACTAGACATATGAATTCGTAGTGCAATTATCTCTGCGAAAATGTCCTTATGACAATATAATGAGAACAACATTATAAAGCTGAAACTGCAGTTTTAACATACTTTTTTATCTGTGGTTAAAAAAACCTCCTGAACATTTAGCATGTTATTAGGATAAACCATAATGTCAGTTACTGGTGAGTAAAAACTATATTTGGAGGTTGAAGTTGAAGTTCTTGGTTTGTGATTTAAATGCCTTGGTGCAAGTTAACAACATCCTTTGAATATATTCGAACAGCATGAAAGTAAAACAAATAGAATAGAAATAGATTCTCTTTCTAACCCACCACTTGACTTGACTCACCTCCGTGTTTCCCCCCCCTCTCTCCAGGACAGAGACATTACCCACCGGCAGAGCCCCTTAGGGGACAGCATTGTGGGAGTCGGGGATGGAGGCAAGGAGACGGAGAGCTGTGTGGATCAACTCATGGGTATGAGCGAGAGTGAGACGGTCCATAGCAGCTCCGCGTTCGAACAGTGGGACTCCTACTGGGAGGACCTTACCAGGTACTGTATTTATTTATTAATGTGCTGTGGCTGAAGTTGAAGGTAGCTTAAATTGCCAATAATTGTGCATAACATTCAAGCTGGAGTGAGGGACTTTTACATATAAGTCCATTAAGTTCAAGCTTTTGCCAAATGAGGTCACACAATGATTAGGCGTATCATCGCCAGGGAAAGCTCTCACGTAGCGCACGTATGCCTGCAGGTGAGCTACTCGCATCTCCCTCGCCCCCAGGAGCACTCTTCAAGTCTTACTGTGGAGTTTCTTTTTTGCTTTAATCCTTCCTCTGGATGAGTTTCTTTTTCTTTTTTCTTTTTCTTTTATATCTTGAGCATCCACTCCAGAAACTTTTCTCCCATATGGTCATTACTCTCACTGCCAGAGGGGGGAGACAAAAGCACTCCCGCACTCCAGATTTAATTGGCAGCAAATTACTGGCTGTGAGAACGAATCGGCTGAAAAACAAAATCTCTTCCAGGAGACGCCTACAATATACTGCTTGTAACTAGTTGGTTGTGACGCTTGTACTATTAAAAGAAGCATCTTTGTTTTTGTTGCGATTGTTTCTAAGAGACATTTAAGTGATTTTGTTGACACATAGATTTTCTTTTCTTATTTTAAGCAAATCCCACAAAAAGACTAAAACCAACCGTTAATGAATCCCACTGACGAGCTTTGTGTCGTGTATCCAAAGCCCGATATAACTTATTTCACTGGGCCGTAGAGCTCCATTATTGTCCAAATACTCAAGTAACTTATTAGAATGTGGTGGTCCAAGATCAATGTCACTGTGACCCCACACACCACAAACATGTTTTTGGCCTTAAATAAAGAATTCATGTGTTAATGATGACCGTGTCTAATAGGATAAAATGATGTCAGTGATGACATTTTGGACAGAAAGCGATGTAAACTGCAACTTGATTGGTTGGTGGATGCAGACAACAGCAAGGCGGTAATTCTAGTTGCTTGATGGAATGTTTAATTCATCATAAGAGTTGTTGACTGAGGTCCATAAAGACGTTTCTGGCATAGAGGAGGTTGTACTCAGTGATTCCCTTCATGTGGGCTCAGGGTGTCTGATTTTCAAAGCAGATGAGAAGTTAGTCTTCAAACCTTGTGCAATAGGACAGGGACCTAAATGTTTTTATAGCAATAGATTTCACCCTCACGGACCGTTAATCGTCAAGGCAGGTCATCTTGGTCTGACACAGACGGAGGATGATTTGAAGTGAGTAGCGTTTTTGCTGGAAGGCAGGGAGGGGTTTAAGAGGCCAGTAAACAACAGAGCAGCTGGCTGCCGCAGTCTCCCGAGATCTCAGGTGATGCTCCGTCTGTCCTGCAGATATCCTGATGCTTTGCTTTCAAAATAGTTTGTGTACTCTTTCCTCTGATGCAGAGTGTCAGACAACCATTTCTAAAGTCTAATGCAGAATATTACCGAGGTGGAATTGTGCAGCTGGCTATTGCAGGACTGGGGGAAACTGCTGCGAAGAGGGTTGATTGAAAGTTGAGGAAAGTGCTCTATCCTTTTGGGTTAGGAGTGAGTCATTCTCTTCCGACCTCAGATTAGGTCCACTCTGCTAATGTCTAATGCGGTGTGTTTCTGGGTAGGCAGAAGTCATATTCTGTGTGTGAGCTCTGAGATACCTTTGCTCCTTACTGTGGCTTTACCAAAAGCGTCTTCATATGGCGAGCTTCAGAAAGAAATGAAGTTGTCTGTGTGTCAAAACTGAAACTACTGGATGTCCTCTGTCCTCAACACTTAAAACGATAGACTGAACGCAAAGCAAAAAAACGACAGTTCACTCTAGGCGGTATGAATTGAAGCACAGGTGCATCATTCAGACAAAAAAACTTGTACTTTTCCCAAACCCAGTGCCGTTGCAGTTGTAAATAGTGCAGAAGATATGTTTAGATTTAGGACTGCAACAAACGACTAATTCCTTTATTGATTAATCTCTCAAATACGATATGATTAATTTTGCATATTCAGGTTGATTTTCTTCATATTTAGACCAAAGAAATGCAAATAGTTATATTTTAAAGGTTATATTAAATGACAAGACAATGAAAGCTTTCACTGTTGACAGAACTTTATGTTTCTGTGCTTGGCAGATACACACGGCTGGCCAGCTGTGACATCTGGGGCACCAAAGAGGTGGATTTCCTTGGATTAGATGACTTCTCTAGTCCCTACCAGGATGAGGAAGTGATTGGTCAAACCCCGACCCTGGCTCAGCTCAACAGCGAGGATTCGCAACCTGTGTGTGAGGCACTCTACCCCCCTGCTGATATGACCCTGCATGCCCCTCCGCTGTCCCAGCTTCCCTGTTACAGTAAGAGACCCCTGATCCCTGGCCAAGGATTTGGCCCCGGTTCTGCACGGTGCTCTCCAAGCTCCACATCCTCTTCACGTTCTTCCCGCAGCTTTCTCCCAGACTTTCCTGAAAGCTCCCAAAAAGCCACCAGACCTGTCCCCTCCAGCACCGAGACTATGTCCAAGACCCAGAGCCTCCTCAGTCTCACCAAGGACCACAGCCAAGCGCAAGCCAAGCACCTGGGGCGAGGAACCAAGATGGCAGCCCCAACTTCTATCGGCACTGACTTTGTGCGGAAGGCGAAAGTACGTGTGAGTGCTGTGCATAAAACTCAGCTCCACATGCCCTCCCAGATGGATATTGAGAGGTCAGATCCACCTCTACCTCTCTCCCAGCCCCAAGACGAGAAGGCCTGCACTTCAATGAGCGCGACCTTGGTGGTAATTCCTGCTGCTGCAGCCAGTGTCTCTCCCAGCCTGATGAGCTACGAGAGGAGTGCAGAGGGGGCAGGGAGGAGGGAGATACCTGTAGGTTGGTCTGCCACCGTGCCTCAAGTGGCTGAGGCGAGCCAGGCCCTGGAGGGCAGCACCTCGGAGCTGGTCAGTGGCGGAGATAGTGTGGCGGGGGCTAGTGGCAGTGTTCTGACTGCCGAGGCCACTGAGAAGAGCAAGGAGGAAGAGCACAACTACTCTCTCTTCCTGACCCGCAGCAGACTGGCCGGCAGAGCCCACTCCCTGCTGGAAGAGGACGAGGAAGAGGAGGAGGAGGAGGAAGACGAGGAAGAGGCGGAGGAGGAGGAAGGCGATGGGCTTGAGCTAGATGACGAAGACCACGATGAGGGTTTCGGCAGCGAGCATGGGCTGTCTGAGATGGAGGAGGAGGAGGAGGAGGATGATGAGGAGGAGGAGGAGGAGGAGGAGGAGGAGGAGGATGAAGACTACGAAGCTGACAAGGACGACGACATGAGTGACGCCTTCTCTGAGCCAGGTAGCCACCTTCATGCTTCTGTTTAACGTGTGACTAATCACTGGCTTGTCATTATTTATTCCTTTTTGTAATTATCTTTCTGTCTCTGTCTTTCTGTTGCTCTGATTTCCTCCGTATTCCGACATCTTGTTTTCTCCAGGCTGTGACATGGAGCTGATGGACGACATTAAAGGTCTGACAGCAGGAGTCTCCAGCCGGAAGAGAGGCAAGCGTCGCTACTTCTGGGAGTACAGCGAGCAGCTCACCCCCTCCAAACAGGAACGTATGCTCAAGCCGTCTGAGTGGGACAGACACACGCTGCCTAGCAACCTGTACCAGAAGAATGGGCCTCTCCATGGTAAACATACACGTGTGTGTGTGTGTGTGTGTGTGTGTGTGTGTGTGTGTGTGTGTGTGTGTGTGTGTGTGTGTGTGTGTGTGTACACATATACATATATATATACATAACCCGGCACAGTCTCATATATATATATATGTGTATGTATGTATATGTGTGTGTGTATATATATATATATATATATATATATATATATATATATATATATATATATATATATATATATATATATATATATATATATATATACACACACACATATACATACATACACATATATATATATATATATATATATATATATATATATATATATATATATATATATATATATATATATATATATATATATATGAAAAGCTTTATCATATTGTTCAAATGAAAGCGTATTGTATTTTTGACATTTAATTTCATCACAGACTAAAATGTATAGTATGCTTTATAGTGGAGACTGTAGTGCTGCACGTACAGAGACTTTCAGTGGGACTGTGCCGGGTTAGATTTTCCACAACAACAGCTGTGCACCGCATGTTGCAGTGATACTACAGTCTAAGTGATCACATTGGAAATATTAAACAAATAAAAGGTTAATTTCTCACATAAACGGCACAGGCATGCAAAGCATTGCTCTTGCATTCACGTCTGCATTTTGTTTGCATATGTAGAGGATGGCATTAATCATTACTTACCTGCTATAGATCCACTGCTGGTGTCACAAACTGTGACTCAATAGAACATTTTAAAAGTTTAAAATCTGTTTGCTTATGACAGCAAGAAAATGTCTAAAAGCTTTGAAATGTTTTTAACTTGATAAACAATAATATCGATTTATTGGTAACTGGAATAGGTGCCATCTAACATACTTGTGTGTTTCTTGCCTGTTGAATGTGAGAGTCGTCTCTAATGCCTTCTTTTCATTGGTTGTCATGAAGGGAAGTATATGCTGAAGAAGTCTCGCCGCACAGACGTGGAAGACCTGACTCCCAATCCACGCAAGCTGCTGCAGATCGGCACCGAGCTCCGCAAACTGAACAAGGTGATCAGCGATTTGACCCCCGTTAGTGAGCTGCCGCTGACCGCACGACCACGGTCACGCAAGGAGAAGAACAAGCTGGCATCCAGGTAAAGCATGCACGCATGTCCAGACACAATCATGCTGACCTCTGCAGTTTAGGAATTTTAAAAGGTTTTATTGCTAAGAACATGAGTGTAATTTAGAGTATAGTTGATTTGGGAGCGGTGTGTCATGTCTCCCGGTGCCGACTGTTAGCTAAAAAGAGCGCTTTCCTGTTATGCATTCGTAAATTCCACTCATCTGTTATGTGTTGCAGAGCTTGTCGTTTAAAGAAGAAGGCCCAGTATGAAGCAAACAAGGTGAAGCTCTGGGGACTCAGCACAGAATACGGTATGTTGCTTACGACACGTTTCATCAACCTCTGCATCCATTGTTTACATGCCTTGATACGCTCTAAATAATCCTGTATCCATTTTTAAGCTTTGTCACATTCAAAATTGACCTTCTGATCTGAAAATGACAAAATAAGGGTACTATCACCGACTGTTCCTGAGTGTGTTATCTTCTTGTATCTTCCCGTTTGTGTGCTCCATCACGTGTCCTCCTGTAGATCGGCTGCTGTTTGTGATCAATGCCATCAAGGAGGAGATCGTTGCCCGAGTGGAGGACTCTACTCCACGTCTGACCAACATGGCGGACACTCTGGATCATCTCATCCAGGAGACGCTCGGTGAGAATTAAAGAGGAGGTGACCGAGTCATTTACAGCTGACAGATAAACAGACACAATTGGCAGTACCTTGTGAAAGATGAATTTAATTTAAATGACGAGTATCATTATGATATTTAAACATCGAGAAGAATGGCTGTCAGAAATGAAAGACTTCTAACTTCTCTGTCCACTCCAACAGTCTTAAAAACACAATTAATGCCTTTTACAAGGACAAAGTGCCCTGTCTGAAAAAGAAACGTGTCTAACATCTCTGAATGTGTCTTCATGCGTGCAGTGGCATCACCTGTTGCTGGGGATTCTTCAGACTTCGTCAACAAGATCTTGGAGAACACGGGACGCGGGGATCCCACCGGTGGACTAGTCGGACTGCGAGTCCCAACCTCCAAAATCTAGACAAACCTTAGTCCACTGAGAGGAGTGTGCTAAATATTACCACCGTGCTGTCCCATTGTAACTATCTCCCCTCTGCATGCCCCTCCAACCCAGAGTACATACACATTGTTAGTCACACAAACACACATACCACTCCCTGTGTGTGTGTATGTATGTGTGCTTGTTCCAGCCATGCACCTGTGTGGCATACACCCTAGCTTACTGTCTCTGCACACTGCGCAGAGTCAGTGCGTCATTGTCTCCCAACCCATCGTAAGTGTCTGTTGGGAAAAGCGCCTCTAAAAGAAAGTGATGGTTAGGTGTATAGCTGATGGCACGACCTAAATCCACTGGTGATTTTTAGATGTGTTTAACATAGTGTTGTGTAGGGTCGGATCTGTCGGAGGTCCGCTTGCAGGGCTGACACGGAGACGGTCACACGAGTGAGACCACTGGAATACTTTCACACAAATTGTTTGAGGTTGTAATGACAGAGGAAGAATTGTTACATGTCAGACACCATCAAAGGTTGGAAAAAGTTCCAGTTATCATTTCCTCTAAGAGGCTCACCTTACATGGCAACAAATATTAACTCCAGGATGTTAAATTGACCCACTCATTAAAGTACTTTGGTAAAAACAGCTTTGGTTGCCAAGACAGCTGCAGAGAAAAAAAAGAAAAAGGAGCTTGCTCCGAGGCGTTTTCGGGGTGGCAGGAATTATTTTGTATTGAAGGCCTAAATATGTTCATGCCATCCCCTGTTTGCCAATCAGGTCTGCTGTTGTTAAAATGTAGGAGTTAACTTTAAGCAAAATTTAGCTTGAAACAAAAAAGCAGTTGATGCTTAAAGTTAAAATTTGACTTTAACAATTAAGCGTTAGACATCCTGCTGGCTTGACGTTCGCAGCAGGCAGGACGAAGCTTAATGGCTCATTTTGACTACGTTAACTTAAACAACAGGAGGTAGTTGACCACGTGGAGAGGAAGTGCATGTAGTTTGGTGCTTTTTGGCCTTGTGCTGGCTATAACTGGACTGGGCGAAATGGACATTTTGCCAGAATGGGAGCGGACTGAGGAAGATGGTGAGGATGATGATGATGATAGTGATCCATCTCCTCTAGGAAACTGTACATAAAAGAGTCTCCCAGTGCACCGGCTCCCCTTTTTGTACAGAGATGACCAGGCTAACAGTTTGGTGTGTTCATACTAGTGTTTGATCAGAGTTCTATTCATTGTGCCTTGTGTATGTATGTGTGTGTTTCTGTAGTCTGAGTGAGTGTGTGAGACGGACTGAACGAGAAAGGGTGATTGGTCAGAACTCCCTGAGGTCCAGCCAGGAGGGGACTACTTTACACTGAGGGCGATTGTTAGTGAGTGCGAGGAGGGAGACAACTGTGGAGTTTGTCAAATTTCAGTTGTCTAAAGATATTCTGAATGTACATAAAAATAAGTGGAAGCTCTCGTTGCGTCATGCCACAGAGTCTGTGTGTGTATAGGAGAGCTCTGCAATGGATTACTTTTGGTTTTTGGTACTCTGTTTTGAGGGATTGGGGGGGGGGGGGGGGGAGGGGGGGTTAACAGATATTTTCATTTAGAGTTACAAAAAATATTTGCACACTATATTTTGATTGTTTTTTGTACCAAAGACACATGCAACGAAATGGCGACCAGCCAGTTAAAGTAAGGTTTTGCACAGCTTACCTGACGCCGTATTGAATGTAAGAAATGTGGGAGGGTCAGGGAACTTCATAGAACTGTGAAATTAGCTTGGGTCCAATTCTGTACAGAAAAGGAACATTCATTCATTTTTTTTATCTGAAAATTAACCCCATCTATGGGCTTCTCCAGTAGATGTGTTGCTTACCAGGCACTTCATTCCTGAACTGATTCCTCCCTCCACATGCTAATTGTTTTAATGGCGCTATCTAGGACAGAAACCAAGAGCGCTAGTAGATAAGCTATGTTACGTTTTTGTTTTGACAAAATGTCACCAACAATAACCAAAATGTTTTGTTCCTGTTGTCACTTGTTTGATTTCTGTACGTAGACGAGGTTTAGTTCATCAACAAAATATTAACTGAATTGTGTTTTAAAGTACTGTATATAGAAACCTTAATGCTATATCTATCAATGATGAAATGCCACTTTTCATGACAATTGATTAATTTTTAAGCATGACACATTTCTAAAAAGCCTATCCTTGCATCAAGAAAGTTAGAGGGAAAAAAACACAAAAACCAAAAAAAATAAAGTTCTTGTTATATTTTTGTACTTTAGCTGCCTGTTAGCTTCCCTGTTTGGAAGTATTTGTTGAGTGGGAAGAAGGAGATGTGGAGGAAAAGAGGAGAACGATCTTAAAGAGCAGCTAGATGATCTGATAGTTTGATATATATATATAAACTGACAATTGACGCCTTTGGTCTCCTTTGCTGGTTGAGGGATGTACAGAGAATTATTCAAGACGCCGTGCAGCAGAGCAATGGTCTAGTTTGAATGATAAATAAAGAGAATGAGGACATGCTGTCCTTTGCCAGGACAGGGTCTTGTCCAGGAGAGCGAGAAACTCACAGGACAACAGTGTGGAGATGTTAAAGCAGTCGCTGTAAGAAAGCCAAAGCCATTTGAGTCTGTCCCAGATTGATCTGGATTCAGCACTGTGCATTGTCCATTGTCATTCAAATTTTCACACGTATTCCCTCTTTGGCCATGAAATTGATTGGATTTTACATTTCCTGGGATTGGCACAGCTGCCTTTTGAGGTCGCGTTGCTCAATTTTATCTGCCTGGCCTTGTCTACGGTCCTCAGCTCACGTCCTTCCTGACCGTTCACAGCAGCAAAGAATAACTTTCGTCACCAAAACAGACGGGGGGTTACAATATCCGGGCCACAAATTGGCAGCATGTCCTACCTTTAGAAAATGCATGATGCCTGTATGCTTGCCTCCCTGCTGGCTCCCTGCTGCCTCCTCAGAGGAAATGCCACCATTCCCAGGAATTAAAAAATTCAATCAGAGTCATTCTGTTAGCGGGCGAATACAAATAAATAATACACAGGGATAAATTCAGGTTAGTTTGAGGGGAAAGTACTCCTTCACAGAATGAACTCTGATGTCTGATGATGGAGATGCAGAGCTTTGGTCTTTCTGTATCGTGTGATTGAATAACAGCTAGTGCTACATATATATATTTTTTACTGATTTCTGTTCCGTCTAAAAAGGGAGAAATGGTGCTTTTTTATGAAACTAGAATGATGAGTATCCTCGACTCTTATTTGACTTCTTAGTTTTAGTTGTAGCCTAATGACTTGCTCTCCCGTCCATAGCTATTTTCTTAGTAGTGATTCATTTTTGTAAATAGACTATAAGTTAAAATGTATCTTCTAAATGTTAGATATATGTATAGAATACTCTATCTTATATGTTTGAAAACAAAAGCACTTTGTCCAAAAAAGGAAAAAAACAAAAAAAACAAAAGAAAAAGAAAAAGCATTTTTTTCTTCCATTTGCTGCTAAAAGGCCTAGTGTGAATGCTGCAAGTGTACTTGATGACTACTTGCTAGGATAAGTCTATTACCTGACTTGGCTAGGTCTATAAATGAGCAGGGAATAGGTGTATGTCCTGACGAGGGTTAGGTCTACATGTTTCTGAAGCCATGTAATGATATGAGTGTTGTATGAGCGTGTATCATTGCTTGGCTTTGGGAAGCCCAGTCTCTTGACAGGATAGGTCTATTTCCTGGTCAGGAACCGTGTGGATAGTGTGTTTGTGGTCTTAAAAAAAAAAAGAGGGTTTTGATTCTAGGGCCCCTACTTTGATCCTGATGCTGACCCCTTGGTGTCATGATTAATTTGCCTTCAGTAGAGGTTTCCTATGGAAAAACTGATTCTGCTTTGGCTTCCTCTTCAGGGTGATGTACAGTGTAGACACATTTCTCCAGAGAGCTATATTGTTATCATTTGTAAACTGATTTCTACTTGTGACTTAATGAGGAGGGGGTTTAGCCTATGGCGGCCGGGAAGAGCCCGTATGAAAGATGTTGTTCTGGGCCGCCTTAGGGGAAGTTACTATATCACTGTACTGTATGGCAAGCCAGTTACAAATGGAGACTCAATCCGGACACTTATTGCCTTTTTGAACTTTTCACTTCCACACAAACAAAAATAATAAGTTGGTGAACATGTCAGTTGCCAAGGGGTGTGCCCGAGGTTTATGACATTGTTCTGCTAATATACAGTCAACAACAACAACAACAACAACAACAACAACAACAATAACAACAATAATACCAAAACCATTCAGCCTGATTGGCTCACAACAACCTTGACTGAAGTAACAGACGTGGTTAGATATGTTTGAAAAATGGTTTCAAATTTGAATTGAAATTGGAAGTACTTGTGCTCAGTTGTGTCTTATGGGACAATATTTGAAGCTATTTTTTTCAGCTACAATTTTGCCCAGGTCTGGCAGGCGGTCGGTCAGCAATGGTTAAAGTGCCACTGCTTGGCGTGTTTTGTAGTCGCTCATGAGGCTGATTCAAGAAAGAGTCCTCACAGGTTTTTACATTTAACATGATAGGTGCAAGCTGTGCAACTTTACATTCGAACAAAGAGACTCTGTGGCATTTTAACAGTCAAGGAAATGAGTGAAAATCCACGCCAGTAAAACTATTCCTTATTATTTTTATTTCTGATTACATTAATCCTATACAGTCAACTATTAAGCTGATAGTGTTAAACTGTGTGCTACTCTTGTCCAATGAAAGCTAAGTGGAACCATAAAGCTCTTCTTCAGCAAATCAGGGTAATATCGTTCTTCTATCTGACATATGTGATGACATATAAAATCTAAAGAAAATATATTTATGTATTCCAATTATTGTCGCCATTCTTTACTCTGTACAAAATACTTTGTGTGTGTGTGTGTGTGTGTGTGTGTGTGTGTGTGTGTGTGTGTGTGTGTGTGTGTGTGTGTTATGAATTATCAATGTCAATCAATATAGTGCAATGCTCTCTACACAAACTGAAAAAAAAGGCCAACAGACTTGTCACAAGAATTCACAAAGTTTCTCCAGATTGGTATTCAAACATACACCACCTACAACATTTTCCTCTCACAAAGGATTTGATTTCACATGGTGCTGTTTACTTTTCATTATCCTGGAAATCATCAAAGATTTTAAATGGCATCTGTATTTAAGATCTACTCACAAACACAACAGACTTCCCCCCCTCCCCCCGATCATTTTCATTGATTCGAACTGTCCCTGTTGGACCAAACAGAGGAAGATTCTCACTCTGAACAACAACAGAATGGAGATTTCTGTGTTTTTGAGCTGTATGATCGCTATTGTTAAGCATACCATTATTATTTATTTTGTAAAAGTCAGACTCCTGGATTTGATACCACTGCCCAAAGTCACAGAGGATTTGTATTCCATCTGAGAGGTACAACTTATTGACAATAAATGCACACTTGTTTTGTAGACTTAAAAAGCAAGTGGGATTTCCTTGTAATGTTGTTAACATGTTGGTATTTATTCAACTTGTGTATTCAACAACGATCTCCAGTATTTGGTAACGCTTTATTTAATTTTTGTTTATTTTAGTTTCCTTGAAAGAGCTACAGTATGCCATTTGGTAATAGGGACATTACTAATTATTAATACAATTATAATTAATCAATTCTAGTTTCAGCAAAACATGTTTTTAGAGCTCAAAACTAAACTGTTTTGGTTTCATCAGCGTAGTTTCTAGCCCCAGCTGTAAAGCTCTAAAAACCTACTGGTCTACCTGCTCAGCACCAAACAGCAGACATTTAGCAGCTACATATTCAGACATTTCCCTCAGGAGTTAGTAGAGACCAAAGCAGAGCTATAAGAGAGTAAATACTGGACTTAATGTTGACCAAGTGGCCTGAAACACGACTCCAAATGAAATGTACTCCTTGCTAACATGTTTAGAAGTGAAAATACATAACATAGTTGTTTCCAAGAAACTTCTAAGGATGTTATCAGGAAATTACAGATCTGTAAGATGAGCGTTACCAAATATATTTGTCTCAATACATTTTCTTTTAAACAAACTAAAAACGACCTCCCGCTGGCTGTGATGTCAGATCTCAGAGTCTGGCTTCTTGTTCGGACCCATGTGGGCTGCTTGTAAAATCACCTTATATTCAGAGGTTGTATGCTTACTGCTCCACAGGTTTCCCTGTGTAAAGATACATCCAGAAATGTACTCAACAGTGGGAATGATGTTTCTGCATGCCGAGTCCCCGCATAGCACTGAGAGAAGTGACGTCTGGAGTTCTCCATCGTCACAAAGTTCACTCACTGCACTCAGTCGAATGATTTCATACTTGCTGCTATTGAATGAGCACAAAGAGACTTAAGTTTTTGGTTTAAGGTGTCCATGACATGATAACCGTATGTTATTACCACACACCCTATTTGTTTTGCACCTTTTTTCCTTCGACAGTCAACAGACCAATAGTGTTACTCACCTTGCACTTGGTTTTTGAATATGATGCCTGCTGAACCAGGTGCCTTTATCAAATATATTAGAACACAAATCCCTACAGAAACAAGGGGCTGGGTTTCCCAAAACCTAAACTTGAAGTATGTAATTTTAACCCCCAAATCAAAACATTTTGTATAAAAATCAGCCTTTATCAGCAGATAAGCTGTTTGTCATGTCTGCATTCCCTTTTAAAAATATAACTGAGCATAAGTGTAAACTACTTTAATGTTTTGGGAAACCTGGTTCCGATCTTAACTCTTTCTCTGCCCACTATGCCACATCATTGTGTTTTCTGTAATGGCTGCTGCTGCTATCACCGCTGGTGTGTCCGAATAGAGAAGAGCAAACTTCCACTGTGTCTGAGGCAGAGGGAGACTTGGGCCTGCTTTTTACCTAGTCAATTACAATGCATTCTTCTTCTGTGGTTTTGACATGGAGCACCGTGTTGCTGCCTCTTGAGACCTTTTTCGAGAAAAACTAAACAAAAAAATGCATAAAAAAGAACTTTCCGTTTCTTAACTTTGCTATTTTGAAGTGCCAGACCCTCCTTGAAGCCAGTGTTGACACTGAGTCGCAGGGTGTGAATGAAGCGACAAACTGAGCATGGAGGTACACTGTGGTGCTAATCTGTCAGTGGCTGGGTGCTAACGTGGCTGAGTTAAAAAGCTGTTTTAGCCATATTATTCCTTCTGTCGATGACTGGTCAGTCTTGTGTTTCTGACTGCTGCACTGCTGTATGCTGACATAGCGAGGTATAACGCTGCTGCTTTGCTGATGAATGTAGACTAGTCTTCCTCGGCAGGATCATACAGACAGACGTGAGTGTCTGGTGGAGCTTTTCCTGTTGTGCTACTTCCTGTTAGACTTTTGTTTGGAACACAGGGGGAGACTCTTGGCGTCAGGATCCAGAAGGATCATGAATGTTGTATCTTTATATGGCCGCTGTCCTGCTTCTATGTCTAAACCTATTTTTTACATTAATATTTTGCTTTGATATTTATGCTCTGACTCTGTCAAATGTTGCATGTTTGAAATTTGTTTTTTTCCTAAATTATATTTTATTGCCTTTCCCCCCCCTGATCCCAGTGTTTGTACCATTTCTTTGATATTTATTTGTTTTGTCCTGTAAATTAACATGTAAGGAGACAATTTGTTGAATCTAGACTTTATAGCTTTTCCACTGAAGGAGGCTTTACTAAGAATCACAGACCTAACATGAGGTTCACAACGTGAATCAAAGTCACAATGAAACTGACCTTTTTACATCATTCCCATGTCATTTTATACAACTGTATAACTACATCATAATTACGAAATTAATGTTCTTGTATTTTAAAATACAAATATTATTAAATGTACTTATAATATATTACCTCATTATATACTATCAATGAGATTCTTCTAAGACCCTGCTACTGCAACTGGGAGACCTAAATGGTCATAAAGACGATCAATAATTAATCATTAATAAGGCAGTAAAGAGTGCATCAGTGAATAGATCAGATTGCAAAACAATTTAGTTTGACAGTAGAAAGAGATTTTAGAAATATAATAAATCAGTTCAAAAATGTATATAATGCCGGACTCTTTCTTGGCACGGGGCAGTGACTTCCTGGAGTCCTGTTGTGTCTGTGTTTCACTCATGAACAAGAGATTTAATAATTTCCTTCAATGTTTGTGTGGACGCAGAGACTTTCACCAGATTTGCCCCTACAACAAAACTTACATTAAATCATCAGAATATTTTCATAGGTATAATTGCATAAAAATACCACACATAGTGGCATCAGTCACAGCCTTCCTGTCCTTCAGTATACTATGACTTTATACTTTCTTTACATTATCTTCTGCCCTAAGATGCAGTTTCATTTTGGCTTTGAGAAATCGCTGTCTGTGAAGCCCGTAAAGAGTTCTGTTATTGAAGGTTTGAAGCAATCAGACGGGGCGGTAGAGCCCTAAACCAGACTCATCGAGTTAGCAAAGAGAACCTCTCCTTGACTCAACTCTTCTTTTGTCATGACTTTGGACCGAGGTTCGAGTGCTCCACAGGTTACGAGTCGGCTCGCCTGCTCTCTCTAACTTTGGTGGGGAAATTTGAACATTTGATCAGTTTTCTGGGAAAACTTTATCACTGCGCCAGAGATGTTTCGCCCCCTTCTGGGTGCTTCTTTTTTTCAGAAGGGCTTTGGTTCGCAGTTGTCTCGTCAGGGAGCTCCTTAGATTAGCCAGGGGCCACTAAAGGCTGGTGGGCAGAGACCCCTCAACCTCCCCTGCAATTAATTATTTCGGGGGAGGTGGGGGGGGGGGGGGGGGGGGGGGGGGGCGGGAGTCATTTCCTCTTCTGCAGACTGATCTTATTGAAGCAAACGACAACAACCCACCGTCAATAATAATAAAAAACAAAACCTTCTTTCCATATCTTCACATGTCATCATCCAACACTGCAGTGATTCACATCTCCTTCCAGATTTGCCAAAATGAATGGAGCGAGAGACGTCTAATAAGCAGAAAATGTGAAAGCATATGTTCTGTATCTTTCTTTTCCAATTTTGATAATAAAGACAGACAGTACGATGATTTTATAGGAAATCCATACAAGTCCAAACATGTAGAGGATGTGGGAGGTATTGGTCATCATGAGCTCTAGAGCTACATGCTATTGTTATGATGCTTCTGGTCTTGTATGGTAACTTATTTGACTAGATCAACAGCATGGGATCTTTCTGTAGTTAGTCCTGTGTGTGTTCCTCTCCCCAGTCTCAGTAGGAAGGCTGTACTTCATTGCTAAGTGCTCTATAATAGATCTCTTGGTGATTACAATTTCATAAAGAAGCAAAACTTGCAGAAAGTGTATCCTGCTGAAACTAACTTGATCCTCTCTTTAGCAATGACGTCTATATTTGTAGTTCACATATATGCCTGTTCAAATACAATATCTTGACAGTTGTTATATTTATGTTGTGTAATAAGTGTCGTGCTGAGTTTTTACTTTTGTTTTATCTAACTTTTTGTTTTTGTTTTACATTGTATTTTTCTTTTAATTTTTAGAGGCACAGTGGGTGGCTTTATGCACAGTCATGGAAATGTAAAAGATGTTTTTGTTTTTTTGGTTTGTACTGTAACAACTCATTCTGTTTCAGAGCTTCTGACAGTTTTTGTCTCTGGCTGCTTGACATCCTGCAGACTCCTGCCCTAAATCTCTTGTGTTATTGTGCCTCTCTCTTTTTCTTTCTTATTTTTTAAATCATTCTTTCTCTGTTGTATCAGCCGGGAGTTGATACCACAGCTCTGCTTGTAACCACAATAGTCTGATTATGTTCATTGATTTAAATATCAAAATAATAAAACCATTAGCACACCATCCTGACTCTTGTGTTTTATGTGTTAATGAAACTGTGTGTATTTTGGGTTTTGGTTAACTGAAGTCCACATACTGATTTATACACATTCTTTAATTTAATTCTCATAGTATAAATCAACAAAAAACAAAGCCCTCTCACAGGTTCTTTCATTTCTGGATATATATATATATTTTTAACACATGTCCATTCTAACAACATATAAAAGGGGCAACAACAAAAAAAAAAAAGCCCAAAGTCGATTTGTTTCGACTTCGACAGAACTCTTTAAAAACGGGTCACAAATATATTGTTTCGTTTGGTAAAAAAAAAAAAAGGTTTAATAATTTCCTAAAATATCTTTTTTATGTCTTACTCAAACAGAAGGAAATGTGATTTAGTATAATTTGGTGCTCTCTCATGTGGGATAGACTTAACATAAACATCAATGCCTATCATCATCATAAAAGAACATGTCACCCAGTGTAACGCTGAGTCTCATTCATGTTTTTTGGACAACAGTGAGGTCTATGGCACAGAGGAATATGCTGTATCCTAAGAATATATCAGGCTTCTTTTCCCCCCGTTTTTTTCTTACTTAGTAAGACTGATTCACTTTGGGTCGGTGAGATATGAAAGAGTATCACATTGGTCTTTCAAAAAAGCTGTTTATACCACATGTGTTGTTCTATATACTACAAATGTTATTCTAAATACTACAGGTGCTATTCTATAATATATAATAACACCTGTAGTATATAGAACAACACTTGAAGTATATAATAATCTATATACTACAAGTCTTATTCTATATACTACAAGTGTTCTATATACTACAAGTCTTATTCTATATACTACAAATGTTCTATATACTGCAACTGTTATTCTATATGCTACAGGTGTTGTTCTATATACTACAAGTGTTCCATATACTACAAGTGTTGTTCGATATACTACAAGTGTTCTTTTAAACTACAAGTGTTCAATATACAAGTGTTCTATATACAACAAGTGTTCTAATACTACAAGTGTTCTATATACTACAAGTGTTCTATATACAACAAGTGTTCTAATACTACAAGTGTTCTATATACAAGTGTTCTATATACTACAAGTGTTCTAATACTACAAGTGTTCTATATACAAGTGTTCTATATACTACAAGTGTTCTATATACAACAAGTGTTCTAATACTACAAGTGTTCTATATACAAGTGTTCTATATACTACAAGTGTTCTAATACTACAAGTGTTCTATATACAAGTGTTCTATATACAACAAGTGTTCTAATACTACAAGTGTTCTATATACAAGTGTTCTATATACTACAAGTGTTCTAATACTACAAGTGTTCTATATACAAGTGTTCTATATACTACAAGTGTTCTATATACAACAAGTGTTCTAATACTACAAGTGTTCTATATACAAGTGTTCTATATACTACAAGTGTTCTATATACAACAAGTGTTTCTAATACTACAAGTGTTCTATATACAAGTGTTCTATATACTACAAGTGTTCTATATACTACAAGTGTTCCATATACTACAAGTGTTGTTCGATATACTACAAGTGTTCTTTTAAACTACAAGTGTTCAATATACAAGTGTTTCTATATACAACAAGTGTTCTAATACTACAAGTGTTCTATATACAACAAGTGTTCTATATACTACAAGTGTTCTATATACAAGTGTTATATATACTACAAGTGTTCTATATACAACAAGTGTTCTAATACTACAAGTGTTCTATATACAAGTGTTATATATACTACAAGTGTTCTAATACTACAAGTGTTCTATATACAACAAGTGTTCTAATACTACAAGTGTTCTATATACAAGTGTTCTATATACTACAAGTGTTCTAATACTACAAGTGTTCTATATACAAGTGTTCTATATACTACAAGTGTTCTATATACAACAAGTGTTCTAATACTACAAGTGTTCTATATACAAGTGTTCTATATACTACAAGTGTTCTAATACTACAAGTGTTCTATATACAAGTGTTCTATATACAACAAGTGTTCTAATACTACAAGTGTTCTATATACAAGTGTTCTATATACTACAAGTGTTCTAATACTACAAGTGTTCTATATACAAGTGTTCTATATACTACAAGTGTTCTATATACAACAAGTGTTCTAATACTACAAGTGTTCTATATACAAGTGTTCTATATACTACAAGTGTTCTATATACAACAAGTGTTCTATATACTACAAGTGTTCTATAAACAAGTGTTCTATATACTACAAGTGTTCTATATACAACAAGTGTTCTAATACTACAAGTGTTCTATATACAAGTGTTCTATATACTACAAGTGTTCTATATACAACAAGTGTTCTAATACTACAAGTGTTCTATATACAAGTGTTCTAATACTACAAGTGTTCTATATACAACAAGTGTTCTAATACTACAAGTGTTCTATATACAACAAGTGTTCTAATACTACAAGTGTTCTATATACAACAAGTGTTCTAATACTACAAGTGTTCTAATACTACAAGTGTTCTATATACAAGTGTTCTATATACTACAAGTGTTCTATATACAACAAGTGTTCTATATACTACAAGTGTTCTATAAACAAGTGTTCTATATACTACAAGTGTTCTATATACAACAAGTGTTCTATAAACAACAAGTGTTCTATATACAAGTGTTCTATATACAAGTGTTCTATAAACAACAAGTGTTCTATAAACAACAAGTGTTCTATATACAACAAGTGTTCTATAAACAACAAGTGTTCTATATACAAGTGTTCTATATACAAGTGTTCTATAAACAACAAGTGTTCTATAAACAACAAGTGTTCTATATACAACAAGTGTTCTATAAACAACAAGTGTTCTATATACAAGTGTTCTATATACAAGTGTTCTATAAACAACAAGTGTTCTATAAACAACAAGTGTTCTATATACAAGTGTTCTATATACAAGTGTTCTATATACTACAAGTGTTCTATATACAACAAGTGTTCTATAAACAACAAGTGTTCTATATA
This sequence comes from Cottoperca gobio, assembly GCF_900634415.1. NCBI lineage: Eukaryota > Metazoa > Chordata > Actinopteri > Perciformes > Bovichtidae > Cottoperca > Cottoperca gobio. Next base: position 16,113,060 of record NC_041368.1, read on the forward strand.
CTACAAGTGTTCTATATACAAGTGTTCTATATACAAGTGTTCTATATACTACAAGTGTTCTATATACAACAAGTGTTCTATAAACAACAAGTGTTCTATATACTACAAGTGTTCTATATACAACAAGTGTTCTATAAACAACAAGTGTTCTATATACAAGTGTTCTATATACAAGTGTTCTATATACTACAAGTGTTCTATATACAAGTGTTCTATATACTACAAGTGTTCTATATACAAGTGTTCTATATACAAGTGTTCTATATACTACAAGTGTTCTATAAACAACAAGTGTTCTATAAACAACAAGTGTTCTATATACAAGTGTTCTATATACAAGTGTTCTATAAACAACAAGTGTTCTATATACTACAAGTGTTCTATATACTACAAGTGTTATATATACAAGTGTTCTATATACAAGTGTTCTATATACTACAAGTGTTCGATATCCTACAAGTGTTGTTTTATATTCTACAAGTGTTGTAGTATATACTACAAGTAATGTTGTATATACTACAAGTAATGTTCCATATACTACAGCTGTTGTCCTATATACTACAAGTGTTGTTCTTTATACTACAAGTGTTGTTCTTTATATTCATGTGAACTATTTGCCATTGCTTCGCCTTCAGCAGAGCTTATGTTTTTGAGCCTACAGCTTGCCGTACAAAAACAAATATGGCGTCTTCTGCGGATGTCCACGTCCGAATTTGTGGACAAGAAATTATAAAATATGACCTAGAAATTAAGGCTATTGTTCAGGTAAGAACTGAAAACGTGTGGTTTATCTATTGATTTTTGTTTTGCTCACGCTGGGATCGGATTTGTTCTGGAGAGATGTCCGTGAAGGCATCACAACAACACTAAAGGGAAGCTAACGTTAGCTAATGGGTAAACTGTTAAATGATAGTTGAACGAGACACAGAAACAGGAATGTTCATAAAGTCAATGATAGTAACTTTGTTTAACTAACTTTATATCCTTCAATCCCTGCTAATCGTTTCATTTATTTGGATTTTTAATGCTATTGTGAAATTAGCAATGTTAGCTGAACAGCTGTGCTATTCAGATCCAAAAGTAGGCCTGCTAAAAAATATTCAGTCCTGCATTGAAAATATTACTTAAGTAAAAGTATATATAGTCATCAATTCATTAATCATTTCTTTAAAAAAAGGATGAATGCCAAAAATATTTGATCTTATGTAGAAAGTATGTTAATAGGGCATTACTTTGACTGTGTGATGGGTGTTTCCTGTTATTATTTTATTTTATGAACCCAATTAGTAGCAAATGCATCTAAAAAGATAATCATCAGTCCTACTCTTCAGTAACTCTCTGCATGTTATCATAACTGATAGTAAAAGGTATTTGATTTGCCTGTGATCAATGTGTACTCCCGCAGTGTGATTCAAGTCAAGCTGTATTTTCCAATAGAAAATTCTAAATCAGGTGTTGTGTTTCAGTGTCCGTTGAGCTCAGACAGATCCTAAGGTGGATCATTGTGTTTATGTCACCTGCAGGACATCAGGGATTGCCCTGGACCTCAGTCAACTCTCATGGAGCTCAACTCTCAGGTCAAAGAGAAGTTCAACAAGCTCAGACTCAGAATACAGGTCAGGCCTCACATCACAAGTAAATGGCAGAAATAAATTCATGGTACAATATGTCATAAAACTGTATTAAAAAAAACAAAAACATAGTATAGTATGTCATTCAAAAGTCATATGTCCTTTAAAAAAACCTCATGACATGGAGCAAGTTACTGAGAGTCAGCATCACAAACAACCTGACATGGTCATCACACATCTCCATCCTGGTGAAAAAAAAGCTTTAACAAAAAAATGCTGTATATTTTAAGGAAACTTAAAAAGACAAAATTCCCCTGCCACGATTACAACTGCCCACAACATCAATAATGCCAATCTTCCATGCATCAGTGAGACGAGGTGCCTGTGAAGAGCCTAAGGATATTAAGGACAATACCCAGCCTACAGCCTGTTCACCCTGAAGAAGTACCACCAGATTACAGATCAGTTTCTTTTTTCAGGCTGTGAGACTCCTTAAATCACAATCCACCATTTCCTTACGTAGCATAAAGGGACTACAACTGCATTTCGTTGTGTAACCCTGTGTTGAATGACAATCAAGTATGTAGTGTGTTGCATTTTTTTGATTTCTTGCTTAAAATCCAAACTGTTGTGGTGTGTTGTTGTCAGGATCTGGAGCAGATGGCCAGAGAGCAGGACAGAGAGACGGACAGACTGGCCATCCAGGCGGAGACAGAGAGCCAGCGAAGACAAATGCTGAGGTAGGTAAACATACACACACAGACATGAAAAATTAGCAGCAGTCCTCTTCATTTCCCCCTTTGAATCATGACTTTACTGGCGTTATCGATCCCACTAAAATGCCATGGTTGAGTCCAGTGTTAAGTGAGCGAACTGAGCTTTATCTCGCTCTCAGTCAACACATCAGAATGAGATGTCATGTCTTGTTTTGTCAGTCCAAAACCCAAAGATATTCAGTTTAATATGATATAAAACAGAGAAAAGAAGGATATCTCAGACAGACCAGATCTAAACAGAAAACTACAGTTCTCAAAGTTGGTTTATGTGCTATTTTTCTGTGGATTCCAGTAACCAGACTGCGTGGAGGAAAGCAAACCTGGCATGTAAACTAGCCATAGACTACACGGAGAAGGACGAGCTGCTGCGTGGAGGAGATTACCAGAGCATCAGACAGAGGTCGGTACAATGCTGAGGCTGACGCTCTACTGTGGTGCTGAAAGGATGAGTCATCCAACTTTATATAATTATACAATGAATATGGCAGGTGTTTTGCTTCTACTGTGGATGACACACGGTTGCAGATACTAGTCTCTCTCAGTCTCTGTAAAAGAAGCCTAGAAACAGACATTTAAGTTAGTTTCAGTCTTTGTTAATCATTTAATTACAGCTCAATCATTTTAACAGTCAACATTATACAAAGCCCTCCAGGTATGAAGGTTGTCCAGCAACATATTATTGTCTGTTAGAAAACCGTGATTTTAAGACATCACTTTGGTTTCTAGTAATTGATCACATGTTAGTTGTGGCTTTGCTCTGCTGGAGAGCTGGAGAAGCCCAGATTTCTTGGACTTTAACTTCCACTTGTACACACATTATACTGTATACATAACATATTACGGACAGCAAGCATGCATCACCAGTGGTCTGCTTTGTGTGTGTTTTTGTATCAGGAAGGCGACCAAAGAAAGCTTAGTAGAAACCAGTAGCAACATCACGGAGAGTTTGATGTCTATGAGCAAGATGATGGCTGAAAATGTGAAGCAGAGCGAGGACACCATCGGCACGCTGGGTACAAAAAAACACAACTGTACTTTGTCCATGTCTTTGTTTACCTTTGTCAGGGTTATAGTTTGTGTACAAAAGGTAAATCCAGTTTACAACAATGTTTTTCACTGTGAAAATGTATCTCATTAACATTTCCATCTTCTTCTCTCTTAAACCTTTAATTCTCCTCCTCCTCCTCCTCCTCCTCCTCCTCCTCCTCCAGCCACTTCCTCCAGGACAGTGCAGGAAACCAACGAGGAGTTTAAAAGCATGACAGGAACCATCCACCTGGGGAGGAAACTGATCCTCAAGTACAACCGGCGGGAGTTGACAGACAAGTTGCTCATCTTCCTCGCTCTGGCCCTCTTCTTCGCCACCGTCCTCTACATCCTTAAGAAACGTCTCTTCCCCTTCATTTAGCTCGCTGGCTAAAGAACACACTCGGGCTTTAGCAAGAATGTTTTCCAGTGATTTCACTCAGCGGAAAGTTACCACCAGGACTTTCAGTAGGTATGAAGTAAAAGCTGGACCTACATGGAGAGTTGGAAGCAGTCCTGAGACTGGACTGCCACACATAGACGGTGATTAGTGAAAACTTTTCATCTTGTTTAGCACCCTGGTTTTTAAATTGAACAATATGCAATATGTGGGTTTATAAAATGGATATTAAGGATAAATGTAAACTGGCATTGTGTGTGTGTGTGTGTGTGTGTGTGTGTGTGTGTGTGTGTGTGTGTGTGTGTGTGTGTGTGTGTGTGTGTGTGTGTGTGTGTGTGTGTGTGTGTGTGTGTGTGTGTGTGTGTGTGTGTGTGTGTGTGTGTTTCAAAGACGCCATTGTTACAGTTATTGACGAGTTTACCTTGTGCCTTTCTTCTTACGGACGTCCAGACAACTCATTTTAGAAAGGTGATACTTACTGATCCTGTAAAGGTCATGTTGAGTCAGAGACTGTGTGAATGTTGAACAATGTTTGTTAAAACAACAATATTTTCCATTTCCATATAATGAGGGATAAGTTGAAGCGTTGCCACAGATCGGCAGTAGTGTGCAGGATACCAAACATCAGAGATGCTATACTATTAGTTCGTGTGAAGAAATATTTTACAGGACTGACTAATGACCACACTTCTCTCTTTCCAGTGACGACATTGTGGTTTATTTAATTTCAATCAAAAATGCTTACAAATGTATTTTTCGATGCATTTAAATAAAAACTTAGAAAACGTAGCTTGAAACCTGGGGTCTGTATGAAATGTGATCGTTCAAGTGGAACATCAAAAATACATATTTAAAACTTCATAACCAAAGAGTGCTTCCCTTCCTGCAGACTGCACCCTGACTGTCCACAAGATAACTTTGATAGCGTGTCAACTACACGATGCATAATATAACAATCCTCATAAATACAAAAACAGACTTAAATAGGTAGAATAGCTGCACTTGAGCGATTCCCTGTAGTGTTTACTCGTGTGTCCTTTGCTGAAGGATACAGCCACTGTGGTGTTGAAGTGAGGTAGATAATTGGTTTTCATCCTTGTACACAGTCAAATGTAAAGGAAAATGGTAATATAGCACAAACACCTAACAGATTAAATAAGTCGTGTTCACCAGCAATACGACACTAAACTACTACCACTACTTTTACTCATTCTTCTTCTAATATAATAGTAATAAGTGCATGATCTTTGTATCTTTGTGTACCCTGCCTGCACCTCGGTGTGACTGTCTGTTTATGAAGCAGTTACATTGGATTTCTCAGACTCAGGTAGACCAGATTGTGTCTGGCTGTTGAGCTGACTGAGCCCGTTCCTGTCCTCTTGTTCGGTCGCTCTGGTGGGCTGCTGCGGGTGTCCTGGAGCGGTGATAAGCCAAGGCAGGTTGGGTGGTGGGGCAGTGGTAATCTGCGGCGCGTCTGATTGGCTGAGAGAGCAGGTGCTGCCGAAGCTGCTGCACAGCGCCCCCCAGTGTTGTTCGCACTGCCCGCGCAGCCGCTGGCTGACCCACATCCTGACCTCGTCTCCACACTTCAACAGGAAGTTCATCAGCTCCACGTACAATCTAATGGGTCACACGAGAAAAAATGTTTTGTCCAACTTTAGGCACAGACTTAATGTATATTCAGAAAAACACTACCTTAAAGGGAGACTAACTCTTTCACAGCAGCTATTCTGACTTCTCATATGTCATACGGATATGTGTGCCTTTAGTAAGCAATGGCAGTGATCCAGCACGTACAATACCAGGACCCTGAAACTGAAGCAGCTAAATGGAATTCAGCCGTCACTATTTTTGTTATTTACCGCTGTCCTTTTCCTACTGTGACACGTCAAGTGAAAATAGTAGGAATCAACAGTCATAAAAAATGTCCCAAAGAAAGTCATAATATAGTATGTAAGTTAAAAAAAATCATAGTTTATAGTATGTCAAAAAAGAAGAAGTAAAATGTCATAGTATATTATGTCATAAAATGTAATTAAAAAGTCATGGTATAGTAAGTAAGAAAAAATCATAGTTTAAAGTATGTAAAAAAAGAGAATTAAAAAAGTCGTAGTATAGTATGTCATTAAAATATCACACATAATATGTTAAGTATGTTATGAGTGAGGAGGATTGTGTTATTTTAAAAGTTACATACACTTGCATTAAAGTAGCTTTTGCAATATTGTATATTTCACAAAGAATGGTTTAAATATTTTGGTTTACACTTTTCCCTTTGGATGGCGATAAAAGCTCACTGATCACTTGCTAATGTGTGTGTGTGTGTCTCACCCAGGGGGAAACATGAGGTGGAACTGGACCAGGTTGCCCATGGTATCCATGTGGTCTTGAAGTGCCAGGCAGAGCTGGTGTTTGGAGTAGCACTCTCTCTGGAGCGAGAACACCATCTCTTTTACCGCTGAGCACCGGCGGCTCACACAGCTGAAGCGCTGTCGCAGTCCCAACGCCATGCACCGCAACGCATCCTTCACAAATGACTTGCCCTGGGAGGAGGAGGAGAGCAACAGGAGGACTCAGTTTCATTTCTGACGGCTCCGTCAGCAAAGCTGCATCTGCTGAGCGATAACAATGTCAAAATTGTCCTGGGGATGTGTGACAACTCCCCTGCATCTGCCACTTCCTGTGTAAAATTACACACCCACAGACTTTCTTTTTTTCTGTGTACACTGGATCCACAAGAATCTGACAGGCTTGCATGTGGTAATTATCTTAAGTGAATAAAGTAACAGTGTTGTTACATTAAGCAGGTATCAGTGAACCAAACTGGATAAATATAGTGAGCATGTAAAAAAGCAGGTCATATGTATCTTTTTACAGAAGGTACGTGCATGTGTGTCCCATTACAAGAAGATAATTGAGTTGTAGGCAAGTGCAATATTTTCTTACAGTGAGTCACCGTAGCCATTTAACACACTGTAACTTTTAAGTTCCTTTGGTCAGCTACAGCATGAATATCTGCTCTGCAAATCACTTGCCTTAAATATCTAAAGGGATGCATTCATATTTAATATTCTTTGGTTTCATTTGATGGAATATACAGAGATGGAGATGTTCTCTCTTTTAGCTCTGTTTTTGGTCTCTACCAACGACTGAGGGGGAAAAGATGCCTCTTCAGCTTCTAACTGCTCCACTGTGTTCACCAGGTAGTCGTTTGCTTTGTCTGTCTCCTGTTTGCTGTTGAGCAGGTGGTGTGCAGTGGGTTGTTAGAGCTTTTCCCCTAAAAACAGCTGCCTGCTGCAGCTTAAACCAACACTATGAGAGCAGTGAGAGTGAACCAATGAGCTGAAACTCACTATGAAGCTCTGTAAAGCTGAGGGGAGCAGCAGACATTGCTGGTAGATTCATAACGACCAGCGACTCCTTTCAAAATGTTACATGATTTTGTTATTGTATAAATATTGTTTATCGCCGATTTAAAGCATGAGTAATGTTTCTACGGTGAAGTAACAAGGACACAAATTCAACACAGATCCTTACTGAACATCCTCCACAGAGCCTGTTCATGCTGGAGACACTTTAGACCTACATCACTCTCTCATGCACTTCTATTCTAGTGAAGTAGACAAGCTGTTCCCTCTCTCATTTCACTTCTCCTCTCAGTTTGTTCTGTATCCAGTGCTACCATGCATAACTATACACTACACCTTATACTGCAAACATTCCTCACAAATGACTGTAATGAGTGAAGGGATTAAATGAAATAAAAATATGTATCCAAATATGTCTCATCTAAGTCTGCCCTTAGTTGTTATTGAACAGGTTTTCAGACTGTGCCCGTTAGTGCAAAAGAGGCCTGACGATAAACACATTACTTTTGAAAAGTGTTTTTTGATTGTCTCAGTGTCCTTACTGCTCCCCACCTGTGAGTCGTAGCGGCCGGCGTTGTGCAGCAGAGTTAGACAGATTTGGTGCAGCCCTTGGATTTCGCAGGAGTTGTTGGTGAAACACTGAAACGTCCCACAGCCGACATCCCCTGAACTCACCAGGCAACTCTGAATTTCCGCTGAGAAACAGAGAGAGAGATAATTAACATACAGTGATACCGCAGAAGCTAATGTGTCTCCAAACTCCTACGTGCTACTGTGCTGTATTCTGATGTACCTTAAAGATAAAAATATAAGCATTACAATCCAATCACACGTCAGGGTGACCTTGGAAATTCCTGTAATGTCATGTCCCGACATTACACTCAATTTACAGAAACATTTACAGAAAGAAAAGGTAATGGCCCTGTCATGTAATTTTAGGCAGTTGTGAGTTCAATATTCTTGTATAATTTGTTTTCAGATATCGGTAAGTTTAAGTGTTCCTATAACATAAACAACTACACCGCAGTCAACAGCTGGATAGGATGTCAGGATGAAGAATCATCCAGAGGCAGAGGAGGCTCAAGCTGTCCAACAGCAAGGCTTTCACTTTGCAGAAATTAATATTTAATTTCAGTTTGATAAGTGCTTGAAACGTCCATGATGATAAATGTAAGGAAGGAAGTAACTACATACATTTGTATTATTATTTATTTATTGTTAAACATATTTTAAATAAAGGTATGGCTTAGTGAATAAATGTTTGTTCTCTTTTGTTGAGGTCACTACACCTGAGTAGGCTACATGAGACAGATCACTTTTTTGTCGGGATTCTTAAATTAATTTTAAATTAATCTTTAATATCGGATTGTTATGATGTTGTTCTTGCTGTTTTCGCTCTATAATATCGGTTGTTGTTGATGTTGATGTTGGGACCGGGGGTGCCATCATGCACGCGCTGCTGGTACGGAGGGAATGTGATTTGACACGATCGGGCCGCCGTAGCTGCGCATTGAGTTACAGCCACCAACAGAGCAGGAGAGCGAAAGAGAGGCGCGCTATAGCTTAAACTGATACAGGCTGCACAGCATACACACTAGTTTAACGATGCAATGATACTATAGAACACATATCGAAGATATAAATAATACTATCATGCGTCATTTAGCGCACCTCACTTGACCGCAGACGCACCAAAGGAGCAGATGTATAACTGCAACAAAACTGTCAGTTATATTAAACTAATATATGGCTACGTGTATCAATATCATGACAACTGTACATGGCAGTATGTCATCACCTGAAGCTACTGAACAGTGGGATCCAGATCGAGCACAACAATTATCCCAGTGCTGGGTCGAAAGGAAGCCTAAAGAAGTACTGAAGGTTTTCTCTGCAAAGTAAAGACCTACAATAATCCAGTGCACGATCAAAAATGAACTACATACACAATTTGATGACATGCACAAACTAAAACAAAGCTTCCCAAATCTTTCAATGTCAACAAGAGTTTTTAGACACACAATGAAATATCTGCCTGCAGCGATTGCCATCTTTGCACATGGTTTCAGTTCAATATTTTCTAACAATTAAAGGGCCACTAAGTAATCGAGCCTTACTATTTACCCATATGCAATTATCAGAGACGTGAGGACATTGTGAATCTGGATGCAGTGTGACAAAGGGTAGACAGTGAAGGCAGCAGAACATCTGCTTTTAGAACTTACCTGTGCTCTGCAGAGAGAGACGTCTTTTGGCTTGGCTTGCCAGTTTCTCCTGGACATTGTGCAGATCCATGGTCAGCACCTGTTGACAGGCCAGGAGCAGAAAAAACACAAAACACACAGCGGGCAAGTTCGTCGGCATGCTTTAAACTGCCTGATCTCAGCTTCGGCTTTTTTTTGGTATGTATTTTTTTTTGTTTTATAGGATGTAGCAGCAAGAGTGCACCCTTGCAGAGGAGTTTCAACTTTAAAGTATGACTGCGGCGTGAAGGCTGAAATATATAAAGCTGCATGAGCGCTGCGCGTCCAGGTTTATCTCCACCAATCACAGAGCAGCCCTGTGTGCGCGCACCACACTGGATCAAAACGTTTATTATTGATGTGAGAAAAAGATTACAGACCGTAGCAGGATCAGTTATTGTGTTTGAATAAACTGGTTGACTGATGATTGGAATTCGATCTGGTTTAGTTTTTCCTATTCATCAGTCAATAGTCTTCCAGAAATGCACTTATAAGGTCTTCCTGTTCCTCGGGAGTATGCGGGGTTACGTGAAGGTCAACCACTCAAGACATCCACACTCAATTAACCCGACAGCCAGTGTATGTGTGTGTGCGTGTGTGTTTGAGGGTTAGCAGCTGCTTTCTTGGCAGATAAACGTGCAGTTGGAAACGAATCACTAGCGCCTAAACTGAAAGAGAGAGAGAGCAGGAGTGTCTAAAGGTGGTCAGGTTTACACATGGTTATAGAGCTACATTCCTGTAAACTGACATTTTTACATTACATCTGTCTGACATGCTCATATACATAAGCCTAAAATATTCTTAAAGGGTTCATACATTGTAACTGATGGCTTTATAATAATGCTTTATAGATCAGGCACATTTTATTATTGATAAGAAAGATTTGGTCGCCAGATTGGGTAACAAAAAACATACATCTAAACACGATCAAGTCTACAGCTAAGACATGGAGATATGTTGGCAGTGTTGGAGAAGCTACTCTGAAAGCTTTGCAAGCCAACAACTTCACACTCAAAGAACCTCAGCAAAGCCACCCTCGGGAGAAATGTAGTTTGATTAACTAAGGCTACTTAGAAAACGTAGTTTAAACTACTAGAATCTAATTGTCAGTGACGAAATTATAATAAAATATAATATAAGAAAAAGTCACATGACAGCAAAAAAATGCCACTCAATTGAACTTATTCCAAACAGTTAAAAAAGTTAAACAAATGTATTGGATAAATAAAAATTCTAACTTGATGCCAATAGATGAAAAGTTAAGAGATTATATTTCATCCTCTGGGCATCATGAATATATCTGTACCAAATGTCATGGCACCCACTTATCAACACCAGAAACTGCTAACTTTATTATTGATTGATTTTACATTTATAACTGCAGGTATAGTTTTTACAATATGTCAAAAATGTTTGTAGATAATGCAAAATAATTATATCTGACTTTAACTTTGAGAGCAGCTGGTGTATGTATAATAGAAGGTTGTGTATGACACTTTGGTTAAACTTACCTTGAACCTTTAGTCTGGTTGTAATAAAGTAAAAATAACTGTAGCTTTGTGTGTGCACCAACTTTTTAAATCTACAGGGGATAGGAAACAAACAAATAGCTGACTAATTTGTACTTTGAGATTATTAATATAACTGTTGGTAGTTTCAGACAATTTGCAGCTAGAAGGGTCACATCAAAGAGTAACATGTTTGCGTTTGTGAGTCCAAGGTGAGCTTTGATTTTTTTCCTTTATATGGTCAAATCTTGCAGCCTAGTTGTTGTGGTTGTGTTTAGTCTCATAACAACCATGACCTCTGACCCTTGACAGCTACAAAGAGACCGGACACACTCATCTGACACCATGACATCATGGTCACATAACTGTCTTCCCGTGAGTCAAAAAAATACCTAACACCTTGCACCTCAGGTTTATCTACCCTACATCCAAGAGGCCTTCAGGGAACGTGGTTTAGAACAAGAGGTCAAGGTACAATGACAGGGTGTGTTTATGTGTGTGTCCACGCAGGGGCCCAGTTGGGGAAGTCCTACCCTTATGGGGAGACTAATGTTTAGACGTTTGTTGGAGGGCTTTCTTTTCCATTCCGACTCATCCTGCTTCAAAACAACATCCCACAGCTTCCCTCACACAACCTCAGATGACCACCCACACAATGACCTTTCACTCAGACACTGAATACACACACACGTCCAAAATGACACACTAATGCACATTACACACACACTACTGTGCACACAGTACATGCAGGACCCTCTTGTGCTCTCTGTATCTCACATCATGATGTCGTAAACATCATGTATGCCTCTGGATGTGTGTCTGTGTGCATATAGATCACATTCATTCAGTATCTGCTTTGAGATTATTGATATCAGGAGGAAGCATTACCAAAAACCTTAGGGTTAATGAACTTTAATCTGTTGACAATTGTGCCCTTATATATTCAGTCCACAATTTAATCCACTTCAAGGTACATATGGTTGGTATTCTATGGTTTTACACATCATAGCTCACAAAAACACATGTAGATGGTTTAGTTTGTATGTGTAGTAGGCCTATAGTACACACACACACACACACACGACAAACCGAGGGCGGAATTATAGACACGTGTTAAATTGTGGCACATTCTCCTGCCAAAAAACAAGTAGTTAAATCAATAAAGTTACGCAAGCTTGGAACACACACACACACACACACACACACACACACACACACACACACACACGCAGGGTCGATCCAGAACGAACACAAGTAGCTGGAGTGCATGTCCCCACCTCCTGACATGACAGTCCCTCTGTGGCTCATGCAAAAGGTACTGAGCCACTCATCACTCAATGCAACTCAATGACTTGCAGTTGTACACCTCCTCATCATAATAGTTATTGTCCTGTCTCAAATATGCAGATAGGACATGTATATGTTTCAGGGGTGTAAAATACAAGCCTAGGAATACTTTCTGTTTGATGGATTCTGCCTGTAAAATGAGAAACACAACCCCACCTAGTGGTACCACTTTATGATCATGGGCTCTGGTTAGAGTTAGACTGTGCAGCTTTCATCTTTTCACAGACTTACACCAATAGCTTTACATATATCAGGGTATCTTTACTAATAATAGTACAGTAAATAAAAAGAGGCACACTAAAAAAAGAAGACAGAGAGGAACATGATGTCAACCGTTTTTAGTAAATCACATCGGATGCACAACCAATGCTACATACTAAGTACATGCACAAAGACATTTACATAAATGTCTTTCAAGAATTCAATTTGAGTTAGAAGGAAACTGGTGGATCTTCTTCTTCTAAGCCTCCTAACTAGAAACATATGCAACTTTCCAAACTCAAAATGTAATATCGGCAGTAAAAAAAATAAAGTCTAAAATCATAATCCAGGTGTGTGTGTCATGTTTTTTTTATTTTTGTTTTTTTAATAAAAGCTGCACAGTGCAGTGTAAGTGCACTGCTCCACATTGTCCTACTTCTCCAGCAGCAGCCCAGACGGGCAATGGAACAACATCACATCCTCCTCCTCCTCCTCCTCCTCCTCCTCCTCCTTCTCCTTCTTCTTCTTCTTCTTCTTCTTCAAAATGCCAACACAGCCATACAACATTATTTGTAGACAAGCATGTGTACCTGCAGCAAGAGCGAAGATAGATATTTCATAACTGAATTTCTAAATTGTTCTTGACCTTACACAGTACTTTAGTTTTTAAAAATTGGACCTCAGGGGGTTTTGGGGCCAGAAGCAAACGGGGCCTCCTGTAGTTCTGTCTGTTCAGACGGTGCAGAGTTACAACTCAAGGCGTTCTCCTCCCTCCTGTCCCCGGACAAGAAATCGTGGATAGCAGTTTCTATGTGCGGCCGGAAAGTGTGGTTCATCTTGGGGTCCACGACCTGAGTGATGATCCTGTCCACACCAGACTCCAGCATACCCGATCTAATAAAGAAAGAGAACACAAAAAACACAAAGAGGAGTTACAGAAGTTTGGTTATTTGACTCTAAGTGTTATCAACAGTTAGTTTAGTACGGTCTCAATTAAAGAACGAATATCAGTTTAATCTTTGTGGAGCGTACTACTCTTAACTTCAACAACAGACAAACCTCAGTCTTTGTTTGGGTAATTCTTTCATGCGAAAACACTAATGAGTCTTTCGATGTGAGGATGTGCTGCTTTTCTCTGTTTTATATCAATTCAAACTGAATATCTCTGGGTTTGGGGAAGTTAGTAGGATAAAACAAAAACATTTGAACTGAAGACTTCACACTGGGCTCTAGGAAACTGTGTGGCGGATTTAAAAAAATGTTCTGGTGTTTTATAGACCAACTGATTCATTGATTAATAGTGAAGACTGATTAACAGATTATGAAAATAATAATTAGTTGCAGCCCTAATTTCGACACTGGTTCTCCATTCGCCTTGCAACGATACATTTAACAGCTGATCCAAGAGGGTTTTATTTATTTAGCTTAAGATGTAGAAAAACTTTCCTCACCACATAAAAAGGAACACTTCATTCTTCAGTTTATCACAAACATTCAAATTATTATTATTTTGGTTTTCACTGGATAGGAAGGTGTGTTCCTGCTGTTTTAGAGCAATCTCTAGTTGCCAGATATATTTTAAAATCAGGAGCTTTAACCAGGCAGTAATAGCAGTTACCTAATCTACTGGATACATGATTGGATTGAGCGGATATACAATCATTAAGTCAAGATAACACTCACTGAACAACGCTTTGTCTCAGTCCGTTCCTCATCTGGTTCTTGTTGATAGATGGGTTCCAGTCCTGTGTGCTCAGGTTCGACGTGACATAGTTGTCCACTTTCTGCCTCAGGTTTTGATAGGCAGGCTGGCAGCAATCACAGTGACAGCGACGTAAACTTGGTTATTACACAGTAATAGCACACACTGTCACAGTATACTATACATAGGAAGTTAATTGTAGCAACATTGAAAAGAACACTTTGAAAGCCCATAAGGGACTTTAGTAAAATGATAATGTAAACTTGAAAATGTAATTCAGTATTAGTCCAATTGGCATTTTCTTTTTCACATACTTGTACCAGAATTCTACGACAGTATTTAAATGTTAATTCAAATTAGAAAATAAAGTTCAATATAAACAATGTAACCTGATTTCCCATTCAGGCAAGCACTATTTAAGTTAAAATAAAAATGCAATTTTCTAACAAGTTAAACGACATTTATTACATTTTCAAATATTTACCCTGCACTACAGAGGACAATATTCAAAACGAATAATGCAATATGAACAATGTAGCCTAATTTTCAACACAATTTGTCACGATTAAAACTAAAATGCAAACTTATTCCCATTTGAAAAATGAAAACAGCACCTATAGACTTCCAATTAAATTAGCAACGAGTTAATAGCACATTTCTGTTAAAGATAAAATATAAGTAATTTTAAGCTCGAGCAATACTAGCCAACATTAGCTAGAGTGTGGCTTGCTAAAGTTAAACTATACAACTAACGTTAGCCATGGTAGCGTTAGCGGACTAGTTACCTTCGTATCAACGTCTGCGAGACAGTCCCGACGGAACTCGTCAAAAAGCCCCCGGTTCTTCAGATGCTCCACAATCATACCGATCAGCTGCGGGTCTCCCGGAGGAAGGTTGGCCGGACCGACGTTAACGTTAGCGCTACCCTCCGCCATGACAAACTGGAGTGGAATTGCTAACTTACTTAGCTTACCTGCTAACTATATTGAAAGCTGGCCAGCTGTGCCGTCGGCGCTTGTTTTACAACAAGTCATGCGGTCCACTCGTGCTGTCTTTAACAAACTGCGGGCGGAGTGATTGGTAGGTTTTGCTACAGTCACTTTTGACTGTGGTGGTAGTTGCTACGGTGAAACGGTAGAAGCTAATTCACAAATCAAGCGCTTCAGTCCCAGTTGTCACGCATGCGCATTCGAAACCTGACATCGGAAGTACTTCATTCAAAGTCGGGTGGTTTAGGCTAAATGTTAACGTGCACCGATTAACGTTAATCTTAAAGTAAATTGAAAACACAGAAACCGAGAGTGTCCTGTGTTTGGGATTATAAACGGTGGGAGTCTGTTTCAGTAACCTTCGCACCTACCAGATTTTTAGATCGCCTGGACTACTGTTGTAAAAGGTAACGATAACTAAGGTTAGCTTATTGGCTAGCATCAACTCATTTATTACGTTACCTTAGAAGAACAAGAAGCAGACAGACCTTTATAGATCCCGAGGGGAAATTCACTTTTTCTTTACACATTACTGGCACAGGCAAACTGGCACCTCTCAAGCTACGGGTCCACTATCCGTACTTGGTCCAGGTGGGGGCCGGCGACCCTGCGGTTCCCATGCAGACTGAGCTACTACCTATCTGCTGTACTATATTTATACTCACAAACGCAGACCTTCAGATGTTACAAAAATGTGCATGAGTAATTTATCCGGGAGTGAACTGAACCTCGACAGCCGTTTAACCACTTAATATGTCTAAAATAGCTTGCTGACACTTCAAGCTCTCAATATTTAGTGTGATGAATTAAACCAACTTGCAACTTGACACCTTTCAACCTTTACCTTTACCTTTACCAGTAGCAATATATGATTTGTTGGCTAATGGAGTTTGCAAAAGGGCTTTGTTGTGGGCAGTTTATTGATGGTCTTTACAGCACTGGCCCAGCTACGACTGTGGCATATGCATTTACGATCCTGCTTTGGCCACATGCAACAGTTATTGTTGAACCATAAATAGTATTTTGACAGATGTTTACTAAATCTAAGAGCATTGAGTAACGAAAAAAAGACAAATGTTGCGCTTTGATGGATAGTAACTAAATCATCCTAAATCTTTGCAACAATTTATGAAATTATTATTAGAAAATGGAAAATCAGTATAATAAATCCACACTACTTTAGTGTTTCCACAATGGGATATAATACAACTGCTTTGTACATGCTGAAATGTAATGCCTTGTTGACCTGGATAATTTCACATTCTTGTTGCAGATGAGTGCTCAATCAAATACCAACAATGAGTTTACGGAGCAGCTGCGGATGCAGGAACTCTATGGCCGGAAAAATGAGGACGGCTCTGACGCTAAGACCTACACTGACCCAGAGGATGGGACTGTGTATGACTGGAACCATGAAAAGAAGGCCTGGTTCCCTAAAGTATGAACTTTTCTTTACCTCTCAGCTTTTGTTGTGTAAATGCATGTGGATTTATTTAGTCAACTCTGATTTTAGGTTGTGCCTGTTGAGTTTATCCCTACTGTTTGCAAGGTTGGTTGACATGCACAGTATACTATGGGGGGGGCTGTGGCTCAGGACGTAGAGTGGTTGTCCACCGGTAGGAGGATCCCATCAGCTCATACTTTACCTCATACCACACTTAACATTAAAATGCATTGGTGACCCAAACACAAATGGACACACTAAATACAGATGTCACTGCAACCCAAACTGGATTGTAGACCTCTTTTTTGTATGTAGTAGGAGCAGTTTCCATGTTAATGTTAAGTAGGTTTGCTTTGTTTCTCTAGATAACAGAGGACTTCATTGCAGCCTACCAGGCCAACTATGGCTTCACTCAGGACGGAGCTCCAGATGCCAACATAGCTGCAGTGAGCAGCTCAAACCCGGCAGCCGCAAAACCAGAAAGCAAGCCCTCACAAAAGAAGAAACCAGGAGATGCCGTCCAGAAACAGGACCCAGACCAGGATGAAACCTCATCTAAAGACGACAAACAGAAAGGAGAGAAGAGGAAACCAGAACCAGGTAATGTGACATCAACAACCAAAGAGAAGAGAGAAAACCAGGGCAGCAACTAACACACAAAATGGAATCAACAAATATGGTATATTATTAAGGAGAGCTACGTTGGCGTATGTGATTAAGTTTAAGTTTGTACAAACGCTTCTTTTCATAAATGCTTTCCCCCTTTTTTTCTTGTGGCTGTAGGATGGTTTGACATCGAGGACACTAAAAACACAAACGTCTACGTGTCAGGTTGGTATCTCTAACAAGGAGGCAGCTGTCCAATGAGTAGCTGACTGTTGATCCCATCTCACTCTTCCCTCTTCTTCTTTTTCCTCCTCAGGCCTGCCTCCTGACATCAGCTCTGACGAGTTTGCTGAGATGATGTCCAAGTGCGGAATTGTTATGCGGGACCCCATCACTGAAGACTACAAGGTCAAACTCTACAAGGACAAAGAGGGAAATCTGAAGGGGGATGGCCTCTGCTGCTATCTCAAGGTTTGTCTGTCCTTCTGCTGGCCTAAAGCTTCATTTATCATTTCCATGGGGCCATGTCCCTAAGGGTCCGCATGGGTTTTTACCTTTGAGTGACACAGTGCAGAGTACAATTATTATGACAGCATGTGTTTTTGTGATTCTCTGCAGAAGGAGTCGGTGGCGTTGGCTTTGCGTCTGATTGACGAGTCAGAAGTCCGAGGTTACAGACTCCACGTAGAAGAAGCACGGTTTGAGCTAAAGGGCCAATATGACGTCAGCAAGAAGAAGAAGAAGAACAAAGATTATAGGAAGAAGCTGCAGCAGCAACAAAAGTAAACTCCACTTCCTTGTTCTAACTTGCTACATGTCCCATTCTGCATTTAGGGACTCTGACACCGCTGAGGTGGTTTAAGAGAAGACTAGTAATTGAGCATTTCTTCTTTGTCTGTTTAGACAGTTGGACTGGAGGCCAGAGAGGCAAGGAGAACTGAGGAAGAGGCATGAAAAAGTTGTCATCATTAGGAACATGTTCCACCCCAGTGACTTTGAGGTGCGGAGAGAGAGACACACACACACACACGTGCACATACACACTCGCACACACACACATTGAGGGTATTAATCTCTGTGGTCTCTGTGTTGGCCTTCGTAGGAAGACCCACTGGAGTTGAATGAGTATCGTGAGGATCTGCGGACGGAGTGTGAGAAGTTCGGAGAGGTCAAGAAAGTAATCCTCTTTGATGTGAGTTAACGTCATTCCTGCTGTTTCATAGCGACGGTAGAAAGAATTGTTTGAGTTTGATGTTGGTGGCATCAATAAAGAGCCGGTATGTGTTTGTGTTTGTGCTGCAGAGACACCCAGACGGAGTGGCATCAGTCGCATTCAAGGAGCCTGAACAAGCCGATGCATGCATTCAGTCGTTCAATGGTCGCTGGTTTGGAGGAAGGCAGCTGATTGCTGTGCTTTGGGATGGAACAACAGACTATCAGGTAAACCAAATGGGCATTTAGAAAGCATGCTCGCTCATACCAGTGAATAAAAGTCAGGATATTCTTCACCATCCTTTTACTTAAATGTCTCAACATGTTATGGAAGTGCAATACTCAATCCCTGGTAAAGAACTTTTGTGCTGGCAAACAGAAATGTACCTTTTTTAACAAAAGAGACAACTTAACGTAACTTTATAAGAGAGAGGCAGCTGATTTAATGTGATTAATTAGATATCGATTCTTACCTGAACCCCCCCCCCCCCCCCCACCCCTGCTTGATGCATACTTAACATGCCAATAGGCTACTGGAGCCTGTCAGTCATGACTCTTTCAAGTCACGTGATATTTGACTTATTGCAAGAAGTTGCATCCTTCATGCTAAATGTGTTTGTGCAGGTGGAAGAGACGACCCGTGAGCGGGAGGAGCGACTGAAGGGTTGGTCTACTTTCCTGGAGGGAGGCAAGCAGGGCGAGCAGAACAACACCGCCACACCAGCAGAGGGCGCCACCGCCGCCACCACTACCACCACCACCACCACCACTGACACCCCCACCGACATCCCCACCACTACCGACACCCCACCGACACCCCCATCGACATCGACACCCCCACCACCACTACAGAACCCACAGAGCCCTCCAGCACCACAGAGGCTGAACAGCACCCAAAAACAGAACCACAGAAACAGAAACAGGAAGAGGAAGCAGACTCTACAGACAGCAGCCTGGCAGGAAGTGATGATGAGCAAGCCTAGATACTTGCATGCACATCTTCGGTCCCCCTGGCAACCAACTAGGACAGTCCTGTTCGAATGAGAACCGTGGCAAACCTCCGTGTGAACAGGCAGGGGGAGGAGGAGGCATTTGGAAAGTTTAAGCTGTTTTGTAATGTAGAAAAATAAAATTATGATTTTGCTTCCCTATTTTCATCATTTATCGAGCGCAGATTTCCCTGAATTTTAGTGTAATTACAGTTTGTTTACAGGGTTGTTTTTAAAAACCTTAAAATACTAATGAATTACAAAAGATAACGGACTGAAATTGTGTTGGATTTAAGTTGTATAGGATTGTTCAGCTTCAGTACTCATTACACTTTTTTCTTTTTAAATGCCATCAATTCCCTCTGATTTGTTATACTTACCAGAATATGAGTAAAAAATAATTGTTTCTCTTTTTGTACTCTGGGTTTTGTGGTCTTTTGATTTTCCTCCTCGAGCATCTGAACACATCACAGAAGACTTGTGAAATGGAAGTTGTCCAAAGACCAAGAAAAATCATATTAAACAATCAAACGTTGTTTTAAATTAGGACTGGAATCACCATATGGACAAGTGCAATATTTATAAAAAGGCAAAATATAAAACAAAAAAACATTCTGAATTAAGTATGATGCAGAGAAGTACCGGTTTACAAATCGTATTCTACATATGTTATAAATCTATGAAATTTATGATCATTTATGCAAAAATGATCATTTCCCTCAAATATCGTGGCTCATATTGTAATATCAGTAAAAATAATCCCAATTAGATATGTTTACCAAATCATTCAGCCATAGTTTAAATCATTAAGCAAAATGTACAAATTCACCTATGTTTCATGGTTGAGATCAGACCAGTGCCCAAACCTTGCAGGAATACATGTTATGTATGTTAGTAATTAGTAATCGAGCTTCAACATAAGATTAAGTTTCAACTAAGAACACATTTAAGGTAATGCTTTTTCATTTACACAATGGTTACATGTTTGCTTCAACCAGAAATTGCTTCACATTTCATTGATGGTTTATAAAAAACAGCGTGCTGACTACTCGGGTTGAGACGTCAACAACCGTGCAAAAAGGATCTCCAAACAAGAACCAATAAGCTTTGACACACACTAGATAGATAGTACATCCACTCATATAAGAAGGCAAACTAAAATAGATCGCCTTTTTCTTTTAGTTTGCAGTATCTGTATCTCTCATGTGCCAAGACAGACTTAGTATTACAAATACACTCTCACTTGGGGTGTTCTCTTGTAAATAAATCCATTGAGAGTTTAATAAAGTTTTTGGATTTGTAACATTTTGAGGTCTCATGACATCATCACATTCTGAACCCTGCTCAAAATGCAGCTCGTCGTCATGACGACATACATGTTGTTGTGTTGAATTAAAACCTCCAGTGAGTTACAACCTGACCTCCAGCAGAGAAACGTCTCTCTCTGGAAAACTACAACTATGGAAAGTCCACAAGAACTACAAGTAAATCTGTGTTCAGCAAGCGACTCAGAAGACGAGGTAAGATTTTCTAAGTATTGTTTTTAGTTACGACAGCCTAGTTTTTGTTTCATTTGTTTATCTTTTGTCTAAAGCTTTAACAAACACAATTATTGTAAAAAATATTCAGATGATTGAGTTATATATTGTTTCTATTTATCAATTTATCATATTGAGACATCTGAACTCTACTATGTTCTAATGTGTTTTAAGTTTTATAACACACAAGTGTTAACAACGAGTCACAGACACAAGGTGACATAGACCTTTTGTGTCCCTGTAGTTTACATGATTGTTGTGGATATTTTAATTTGCTAATAAGTGACAATTTTCTCCCTCTATTGTAAATTGAGAATTTGACTGTTTTGGCTGAAGCAATGTATGAAGATAATGGAACATTGCTGGTACTATGCAGGGCTCTTTTACAACAGATGCAAATGGATACCCTTCATTCACTTGTTTATTTCATGTATATTTGTGTCTTTCAGTACTCCCAGTGTGCTCTCAGCAGAACGCTGCAGGCTCTGCGACAAGGCCTTCTGGAAACCAAAGCACAAAACCAGGAGCTGGCTGCAGAAAATGCTGCTTTAAAAGAGCAGACAGTGAGCTGGGAGAAGGAAAAAAAGAAGCTGCTGGATGAAAAGGACTCTTTAGTATCAACACTGTTTATGGCCAAAAAGGACATGGTTAAGGCTTTAGGTTCTGCAAGAGCCATTGACAAACTGTTTGACACTCAGCGCAAGGAGATTAACAGAATATGTAAAGAAAAAACGGAGGAAGTCTGCTCCTTGAAGGAAAGTCTGCACTTCCAGAAGATGGAGACCGAGAAAGCTGAACAATTCTGCAAGGCAGAGTGCGATCAGCTCGATGAGATGAAACTTTCCTTTGACAAAACTGTGATTCAGTTAAATGAAGAGTGGGAAAGCCGGTGGCTTGTAAGACAGAAGGAGGTAGCTGCTGAGCTGGAAACTCTGCAGCGGGACTGTGAGAAGAAGACGAGCCAGGTCATCCAGGAGAAGGATGACGTCATCACCCGTGTTAGAAAGGAAATGATGGCACTGGAAGGGGGAAATCTGGACAGCTTGGCCAAGGTGAGCGCAATAAAGATGGAGATCCGCCAGAGCGAGACAGAGTGGCAAACAAAACACAAAGTTCTGGAGGATCGTCTCCGGTGTGGGCTGGCAGCAAAGGAGGAGATCTTTAAGAAAACGCAGGAGCTGCAGAAGCAGAGCAGAGAGGTGGAGGCGAAGTGGCTCAACAAGGAGAGCAAGATGGAGGAGGAGAAGCAGCTCCTGATCCAACTAAATATTAAGCTTCAGGTACGCCACATCAGCTGATCATTCTGATTTAAATGACATCTTGTTTGAGTGTAACAGTTTGTTGAAGTTTTGAACTGTTGAATAATATGCTGTCTGTTTCAGGAGCTCGCCTTAAAAACGGACAAAGAGAAGGCGAAGATGAAAAAGGAGGAAAAAAAGGCAAAGAAGGAGACAGAAAAGAGGCTGAAGAAGGAGAGACAAGAGAAGGAAAAGAGAGAAGAGAAAGAAAGAGCAGAAAATGGGAGGATGGAGAAGAACAGATTGAAGAGAGAGAAGAGAGAACACGAGGGAGGAAAAAGAAAGGAAGGACAGGAAAGAGAGCGAGAAGAAGGAGACGGAGAAGAGAGGAGTAACATCTTTCTAACCACTCTCACCCCCTTTTCCTTTTCACTTCCTCTCCTCCCCTCCTACTAACACCCTGCAAGCAAGCTTTTACCAGCTAAAGAGGTGTCATAATTGGTGTCTAATTGAATGTGGTTTTTCAGTGCCTATTAAAAGTTCTTACTTTGATTTCTTTTCTTGTTTTTATTGCTCTACACAACATTCAATCACTGTGGACGTTTTACCCTGATCAACAGAAAAGATGTGAATACTTCTTCCACCACTGTGTCATCCCTCGTGAAAGTCCAAACGTTAGTAGAAGTAATCAAGGCAGCAATATGATGATCAAAAGAAAACATGTTTCCATTTGCACATTAGAAATCACCAGTAACTCCCTGCTAATGACACAATCCTAAACCTTTGGAAGGTCTGCTCTCTTCCCTGCCTCACCACTAGAGAGCACTGTAATCCTGCTGTTGCGTCTGTTGGTTGGTTAACGATGTTCTTACATACAGTAGATATCAGAGTTATATCACATTGGCCGAACGGGACTGTCTGTATAAAGTTTGAAACCTTGAAAATATTTTCACAGTTTCAGACTTGCTTTCATAAAGTAGTGGAAAGTAACAAAGTGCATTTACTGTACTTAAGTACGATTTTGAGGTAGTTGTACTTTCCATTTGAATTCTATTGTATAATTTTACTTTAGTTCCTTTGCAGATTCAAATGATAAATACAACATATAATTAAAACTGAATTGTTATGAATTTTTATACACATTGCTTTCACATTAATGCATCAATAGTTATAATCCAGTAATATAATATGTGGGCCATTCTGCATGATGGGTACTGTCGGTCAATGTTGTAACAGTTTGTCTACACTGTGGTATTGCTACTTTTACTTAATGATTTAAAAAAGACTTAACTAAAAGATCTGAGCACTTGTTCGATCACTGTTGGCAGAGTATTGTCCTTTCAAAAGAATTTGAGTTTATCTAATGCAAGGATTTTATACAGTAAGTATAGTGTTTTTGCAGGGTGGAGTAAAGGACACAGCACATATATAGTTATTAATCAATAATATCCTCCAGTGTTACTCAATCTTAAATTCACTGAGAAGCTATAGCACTAGTTTAACCTTGTGTGTGCATTTGTCTTTGTAGTTGTTCTGCTTAGCAAAATGTGCTGCTGCATTCTCACCCAGGTCTCCCTTGTAAACGAGATCCCTAATCCCAGTGGGACTAACCTGGATAAAAAAAAGCTTTAAAACACACACAAAGCATGTAATGTACAAATGGGTGTACGTGGTGCAGAGAGTTCAGCCGGGCCAAGAACACGATACTTGATTTTGAACAGTGTGTTCTCTGTTTTCCAATAAACTATGGCTGCAACACAGTTTAACAGTAATGCAACAATATTGTATGAGTCAACAAGGAGGTGCAGACAGAGAAAGATATGGGATAGGAGCAGAGACGAAGGAGGAAATGGGCAGAGCATGTGAAAGCAGGCTCTGTGTGTGTGTGTGTGTGTGTGTGTGTGTGTGTGTGTGTGTGTGTGTGTGTATGTGTGTGTGTGCGCTCTGTTCCCTGGAGTCCATCCTGGAGATCGCTTGGGAAAAAGACCTCTAGGTCTGCCTGAGGTCTGACTTACAGCCAAGAAAAGCAAGACTAAAATAGAGTTAGAGAGAAAGAGAGAGAGTTAGAGAGAGAGAGACAGAGAGACAGAGAGAGACAGAGAGAGAGAGACAGAGAGACACAGAGAGAGAGAGAGAAGCGAGAGAGAGAAAGAGTGAGAGAGAGAGAGAGAGAGAGAGAGAGAGAGAGAGATGGAAGATGTAGAGGGCGTGAGAGGAAGGAGGAGCCAAAGAGATGGACAAAGAGCTTTGTATCTGAGGAGAAAATGTATGGAAAATAAAAAACATTCACATGGTGTCACACACACACACACACACACACACACACACACACACACACACACACACACACACACACACACACACACACACAGCTGATTGAAACCATATGCTGACAGACAGAGAGGAGAGAATAATGGGAAACTGTAAATTGTTTGATTTGTTTTTCCTCTTTGTTGCGTTGGGATGAAGAGTAGGCGAGATGGCGGGGGTGGAAGGCATCCGTGACCATAGATGATGATCAGCCATGGGAAATTCCAGCGAGTACATGTGTCCAATGCGCTGCATCGACAGGTCCTGCTCCATTAACAGCATGCGCAAGGGGGGGGGGGGCACTTCCAGTGTGTGAACTAGGAAGAGCTTGAGCAGTAGGGTGCCCAAAAAGTCATGTACTGAGCAAAAAAGGTGGTTCTGATACTGATTGATCACCAGCCAATACTGCTCAAGAAGTTATTTCTCTGTATCGCTCTCTCTCTTTCCCACATACACACAAATAGGACACTTTTACTGGTCCTGAGCAACAGACCCAAAAGCAGCTGTTTTTTTAATGGCTCAATTCAATTAACTATTTAATAGAAGAGAGAAAATAACTAAACACCTGTGTAGTTAGCATCAACGAGGACATGGCTGCCCAAGACAAACATGCTCGCGTCTTTCAAGGAAAACATACAGCCACACACATATACATAAACAGTAGGTGACCTCATGATGCAAGACTTAAGCTCGTAAGAAATGATGGGAAAAGCATCTAGCAGACATTTTTTACATTTTATTTCCATTTGGAGTTTTGGGGCAGCATTGAAACTGCTGAGACAGGCTGTAGATAAACACCTGTGCATGACAGCAAACATGCATTAAGAGCCAATGCATGTTTGTTTGTTTCAGATTTATAGGAAGTTAGTTTTTGGCCTGTTACACTTGATCCTAACAACTGAAAAAGGCCAAAGAAAATACAAAAATGGAGGAAGCAAGTGAGTGGGAGACAGAGGAAAGAGGGAGGTGAAAGAGAAGTGAGGTTGATTTGCTGCAGATGCTCCAGTCTACTGGGAAAATTACACATGGTTGATTCTTAATGGAAATGGGTGTGTTTATATTGGTGTGTGGGTTAGTGAAAAAGTGGCCGGAAGTAGCTTAATAGTTACAGAAGTGAGTCTGCAATCAAAAAGGTGGTTTGAATTTTGAATGAGGCAAAGAAGATAGGCAGTTGAGTCTCTTCATCCTCATTCTTGCACGTTTCAGTTGTTTTAAAGATCAGTTATACTGCAGATAATTGTATTTTAAATGCAAAAAACTACATACATCCAGGTATCATCATCAAACTCACTACAACTGGGCCCTCTGAAACCTGCATTAAATTATGAATTGGCCACTTTGTGGAAACAAGCTGTAAACACGAGGTTTGACAAGTTGATATGGCAAATTTAGGATAAGCTTGTTACAAATGTTAGCCAAGCATAAAAGCTTCTTTGCTCCCTTTTGTATTAGTTTTTTACGTTTCCACTCATGTTATTTATGCACATATTGAAAATGCGCAAAAGAATTGGTGGCTGGAAAACACCCTTCATGATTAATTATGGGTTGCATTGATCAAATTCCTTCTTTTGTATCTGGAATGTACTGCAAGTGTAGAAGACCAAATACTAAAATACCTTTAATATTGAGGAATACAAACTATATCAAATAATTAATAAGGCAGAAAAAGTTTGAAAAGATCCAAACTGATGGAGTCAACCATTTATTTCAGCAGGACAACAGTCGTGTAAATGTTCAGAGTCTTGACCACATCTCTCTCTCTCTCTCTCTCTCTCTCTCTCTCTCTCTCTCTCTCTCTCTCTCTCTCTCTCTCTCTCTCTCTCTCTCCTTTGCTATGTTCTATTTTCTCCCGTGGGAAGTGTGGTGCTGTATCCTGTGTGTCTGATGAGTTGTCCTCTCTTCACACGGAAACTATAACTGTAACACACAAATAAACATGTTTTTATCACTTAACAGGACATTGCATTACATGAATCCTCTGGAGACGGACCCTAAACTCAAACAAAAAACAAGTCTTAACCTTAAAGTTTAATGGTTTACCTTGTGGGGACCAGCCCCCAAATGGGAGATGAGTCCCCATAATGTGACTAATACAAGTAAAACACACATAATCTGCTCACATGCACATGGTGGAAAAGAAAGTTTATAGTCCATCCATCTATTGTTCTTGCTACTAGTCTTAAAACATGGCCAGCAGCATTTATTTACAAAAGGCCTATTCCACAAATTTAATGTGCCGTATTTTAATCAATATTTTCCTCATCAAGTAAGTATTAAAAACAACAACCAGAGAGCCAATCCAAGTGCTGTAACAATTTGGCATTGGATTTTTAAACACTACAACAGTGTCTCTGTTTCTCCTGTGAGTTGGAATCATAACTCTGACTCTCATTATGTCTCCTCTGCTTTAACACTGCGCCTCAGGCCCTCAGTTGTTATTTTAAATCTTTGCTAATTGTCTGACTTTTGCTTGGTTCCTTTCCATCACCTTATGAAATCCAGTTCATGCAATTAATGTGTAATGTGTTCTCTCTCTCTCTCTCTCTGTGTGTGTGTGTGTGTGTGCGGTAAGTTTTTACTGGCCGGCGATATCAATGTATTCAGGGCATGCTTGTGTAAATAGAGTGAAGTCACATGCAGGGATCATTTCCACTTTCCTTTACATGAATAATATTATTGTAAACTATCTGTGACCTAACCTTTTCTGCTATAACTTTCCTGCTGAATAAAAACACATGTGGTCGTTTTGTGGAAGGCTGGCCGCAGCTTGAGCGCTGGGTTGCTGATTGATGACATCACAGCTCCCCGGTGTGAAAGTGGTAGATTGGAGTAACTGAGTGCTCGTAAAGTTGGAGTTTGTGCTGTATTTGAGCTTCTAGTCATGAAAACACTGGCACGTTTTTTTTACCCATATGAGTTCAGTTTTTCATAACTGAAAATTACAGGTTTGAGGCGTTTATGTATTTATCTTCCACTGGTGATTGTTTTTGCCAAATCGCTCTTTAATTTGGACAGTCGTCAGTGCTCAAGTGAACGTTGTGAGTTGGGGTTGTTGGGCGTTTCGGTATTGTGTGTTTGGACAGAGGATGAGTATGTGAATGGATGTGTGAATGTTATGGCAAAAGGATGTCTTGTCTTCAAAAGCAGAGTATGTAGGGAAATGGGGGAAGAGGGGGTATGTGTGTGAAGAGATGGTGGTCGTGGGTGAGGGCCTGATTTCAAGGTCGGACAGGAAATGCCTGTGCAGATGGAACAGTAATGTGGACACACTGAGAACGGTATACAGGAAACAGCCTACTCTGCAGCTGTGTGTGAGTATTTATGTGTGCTTGAGATTAGCAGCAGCAGTTTGCTATTATGCAGTATATTATATATTCAGAAGAGGCGATAGATGACCGCAGTAATAGTGTGCTTTTTGTAGGCTAACCCAGAAGTTAGAGGCCTTGTTCCTTCGTCAAAAAGCCAATGGGATTTTTCCATTGAATTTTGGATTATTGCAGAAAATAACACCTTGGCAAACTAAAGTTTATGATACTTTAATCTTCACAAATGAACCACTTTTAGGATTTTTGAGGAATAAATGCTAATGCCAGAGATAAAAAGCAAACGTTAGACTAAAAATGAGATACACCACGATCGCATAGCTTAACTAAATACTGACTAGTGTTCAGCGTGATGACATATAATGTCCTTAAAAACTTTGAAAGGGATGTTGAAGAACCGGGTCAATAAGCAGGTTTAAGTGCAATTTATCAACAAAAGTTAACTGAAACAAAATAGAACCTGGGAAATTCAACAAAACTAATGAGAGCTGCCGCCTCATAACAACCTGTCACCTCCTTCCTCCCTACTACGCAAGTGAATGGCATATTACGTGCTCAGCTTCACTTAACTGGAACCTACCACATGCCTAGGTAAATATGGGGTAAGCTTAACCGCGAGCAAGCATCACATTCTTACAAACTAAATACCAAAACGTTAATGTAAGATTTCCTAGTTACTGCTGACATCACAATCTATCGATGGCCACACACATACACCAATGTGCACACCTAATGTAACAAATGTAATTTATTGCAGAACTTCGTACATCTTAGCAGTGACAGCCCATCCCTGCTAAGAGGACATAATGATGCAAACATGTTTGCATTTTCCCTGATTGAGCAGCTGATCTACCCCCAACAGTATCGTGAACCCCTTTCGACAGATCCTAAACAACAATTAAGAAAAACAAATTAAACAAGTTTCTATAACCTCATTGATCATTTATCAAATAAACTGAAACATGAAGTGAATAATTAAGCAGACACACAAACACTGTTAATGTTAAGGGAACATGGCCTTGTGAAAAGGGAGAAAAGCAACCTTTTCCATCTCTCCTCACCTGATTTATTTATGCCAGAGAGAGTTAGGTACTGTGATCTGACATTGTAACTGAGTCTCTGACCACACAGGTCACATAACACATAAAACCCAGAATCTTACAAAACTATTCACTGCACAAAAATATAATTAATAGTGGTACACTTTAAATAGTAATGAGAAAACTAAAGCAGTGGCTCCAAACCTGAGGGACGTGACCCTGCATGGGGTCGAAGTGGAATCTGTTGAGGGGTCACAATCACAAGAGGTTGGAAAACCACTGAAATGAAGTATGTCCTTGCTTTGAAACAGTTTGAGCGAGGTAATCCTTTTTTTTCTTTAGGTCAAGCTATTGTGGCCTTTAGGGATGACAAGGTTGGTTTTCTGAAAGATCTCAACAACCATTCGATGGATTGCAATGCAATTTTGTATAGACATTCATGGTAATGCCTTTTGTAATCCAAATGACTTTTCTTCCAGGGCCAGCAGTAGGTTAAAGTTTCCATGGTTCCCAAACGATAAATCCTAATGACTTCGGTGATCCTCTAACTTCACCTTTAGAGTCACTTTTGTGTTTTAGTGAAACAACAATCGGATGGATTGTCATGAAGTTTGGCATTAATGTCCCTCCTCAGGATGAATTCTAAAACCTTTGGTGATACCCTGAACTTTTCATTTAGCACCATCACCAGGTCAAAATTGTAATTTGTTCAACACTTTTGTTAAAGTGCAGATGTTAGCATTTAGCTCAAAGCACCGCTTAAGGACAGATGTGAAAACAGCCCTGCGTTAAATCAGCACAGGAGTGTGCATCGCAGAAATACTTGTGTAACGATTTGACAGACAAGATTTTACAACTGTCAAAACGTATCATGCTTATCAAACAGTAGAAATACGCAGTTCACCTTACAAAGCAATGCACCTGGAATGTGCTCTTGTATTTAATTAATGATCCAATCCAGCGCCTTGCCGGATGATGTCACGTTGAGTCTGGTTGAACTTTCTTGCCGGAGCTGTTCAGGCTATCGTTCAACTTCGTTCTGTTTTGCACGTTTGCTATCTGTGCATCTTTTTCTATAGAGTTGTACAAGTGGCAATTATCATATATGTTACTCTTTGTGCACCAGCAGATTCATTTCACTTTATTCTCTGCTGTACTGGAACATCATTTTGGCTCTCATTGTATACATCTAATATGTTTTTGTTTAGTTTGCTGTCATATTGTATATCCTGCCTGTATTTGTGTGAGGTCAGCACCAGTTCATAACATCATGTACACAATATGCACCCATGTATGTTTGAGAAATGTTATTTTATTTTCACAGAATGGTAAATGTCACAACATGGATTCAAATTATAACACATGTTGACCCTGAAGGGGTTTCTCTTACTTCTGTTTCCTGTCTGTGACTAATGCAGGAAAACCATACATCTACCCGGGGGGACAAGGGGGGACAAAGGGGGGACCCCCCACTCCCCCCCCTGTCCCCAGTTAAAGATATTCAGAGAGAAGCAATGTTTAGAGGGGAAACACATTAGTCGGGTTCACAGTTGACTGATTTTCATATAAACGGACTAATAAGCATATGTAAACATCTAGTTTGTGTGTTTGTGCTCCCTTCAACACTTAAGCCATGTCAGATTTGTACTTGTTAGGATGTCTGTACTGTTACTGTACTATTATAAAATAGTCAAAAAAGAAACAAATTCATCTTTTAAAACTTAAAACTAAACTGAAAACATTCCCTTTTTAGCTGCACCTTTCAGTAGTCTGGTTGCCAGTCTTGATTATTATTTTATTCTGACTTTGTCCTATTGGTTTTATTGTATTTTATTCTTTTGGATTTAATTCACGTCTTAGTTGTTCGCTGATCTTAATTTTTTATTTTTTTTATTCCTACTTCTTAGTAGTTTTAATCCACATGTTTTATGTAATGTACTGCTTATGCTGTATGCATATGTCTGTTTTAATTGCCTCTACTTATGTCTAATGTTTTATATTAATACCATCTACTGTATATAGTGTTTGCTTCTGGAACTTCCCTGGTTCCTCACGCGTTGTGCAGTATATTGTGTTTCCACCAGGTATGAAATGTATAAATGAATGTATAAATAACGTTTTTCTTGCTAGCTTGTTTGTTTTTAAAGGAAAATTAAGATATTCAGAAATTATTTTTAAGGGTAAAACAATGGTAACATCACTTTTTCATTTGTAAATGAAAAACACTATCAGACAAAAGATCATTGATTGTTCTAATATCATTTTATTTAAAAAAATGTAGTGACTTTTTGCATTTAACTTTAATTTCATGGTTTAAGGAGTGATTTTAAGGACACGCACACACACAGACACACAAACCTTCCTTTACTCGGTCATTGCTTTGATTGACAGGTAGACAGGTAAACCACAGGGCATTCCAAGGCTGCTAAGGTGTGTGTGCGTACGTGTGTGTGTGTTGTAGCTTCATCACTATTCATCAGGCTCCGCTGTATTTGCGTCTCATCTGCATACTGGTCCAACAGGGAACAGATTAGCATTAGAGAGAGAGAAATATGGAGGGAAGTAGAATCACTTTAATTTTTAACAAGATGATATGAAGGAGACACAAAGGCCCAAGTACTGCTGGTGCTGCTGCTGACACAGCCAGGAGAGAGGGAGAAAAGAGCGAGAGCCGGGTGGGTGCGTTTGTGTGTGTGTGTGTGTGTGTGTGGGTGTGTGGGTGTGTATATGTGTGTGTGTTTGGATGGGGGTGAGACGGCTACACGAGAGGTATCAATCATGAGAGAATGAGGGCTGTGGAAATGGAAATAAACAGAGGGTTTGTGTTTTCCAAATGAAAATAACATTAAAGACTATCCTGTGTTAATGTTGCATATTGATCTCTCTGCCTCGCTCATTCACTGTGTGTGTTTGTAGGAACTCAGCTGAACCCACACATCAATTGTTCATAAATAAATAAGTGGGATAAACAATGTACCACAGTCACAATGGAGTCAATATCTCATTAGTGGACTGCACACAGGCTGATACACACAAACATAATTTCCAATACTTAACGCAAAACACTGTAACACATCAGCTTTGCTCACCGCCTGAGTTTTATTCAACCTTCATATTTTATCTACATGTTCTGGTGTGAGTAAGAAACTAATATTTCCGCTAGATCCTTGTTAAGCTGTAGATGTCTAAAATGTTTTTATGTTTCTCTTTATATACTACTAATTTAAACTTTGCAGTGAAATGTATTTACCGCCTGGTTACCTGGCAATTATCTTTCATTGTGAAAGCTACATTTCATGTGCTGCATATGGTCACTTTGTGATTCCACGTAACAAACTAAAAACATCCTTTCTCATGCTTTAAATTGGCTTTTGACCTGAACCTGAGTCCTGTGAGAGCCTAAATATAATAATAATAACAATAAAAAGGTTGAATCATTCTTTATTTGCTATGACAGATATTATAGAAAAACAAATAAATAATATGCAGACATGTTTAACACATACGTTCATTCAAAACACTTCCTCATATTAAAAACGTAAGTTGGCCAGTACTATGTTTAATTCACTCCACTGCATTTATTTGACAGTTATAGTAAGTAGCTACTTTGTACATAAATATTTACACACAAAACCTATTTAGTTTCTAAAATGGACTCAACATAAAGACAGTTGGAAACCCAGTTCCCTCAGTTTTGGGGAACTCGCAGTATAAACCTCATACATTCTTCAACTTTGTAAAAACACAAACTTTGCGACTGAGCTGTCACACTATCACAGTTCTCTCCCCAGGTAACCCTCTTGGGTTTGTGTGATGTGCATGTTCATGTCCCCATCATGAGAACATCAGGCCCGTGGTGTGTTCAGATCAGTGCCCTGAATATAATTAAAACCCATCTCTATGTTTCTCCTCTGATTTGTATTTTTGACTCACACCCTCCCTCCAGCCTTCACTGTCACACCATCCCTGCCTCTCCTTTGTGATCCTCGCACACCTTGATCTGTTACTCCCTCACTGCTACCTTTGTGCCACATTCAAACCTTTTATCCCTATAATGTGCCTTTCCCTTTTCTCTCTCTTTATATCATTTAACTCCCTCAGTTGCTTGTGGTGCTTTTATCTTTTTGCTCTCAGCTCACTTTGACACTCTTACCATACTAAGGTGAATAGTTTACAAAATTGAGCTGGTTTGTGGTGAAATAAAGTACAGCTGAGGTCTTGGACTGTAGAGAGTGCAGGCTTACTGTCTGTCTGAGACACACAGTTGAAATGTGAGCTGCCAAAGCAACCTAACAAAACCCTGTTTGTTTAAGTTTTGTAATGTTTTGTAATGTTTTGCTTTTACTGTGAAAGCACCGTTTCAAATGCTTACAAATCTGATTTATCTGTCTGTAAATGTACGTTGCACCCTTGCAATGTTGGATTGAGAACTGGTGACTACTAAGGCCGGAGCACATGATTCACATTGATTTTGCCCACACATGCCCATATAGAAGCATCTGTATTTATTATGTTTCATTACTTGTACTTTATTTTTTTGTCAACTGTCTGCAGTTTTGCAGTCTTTGCTGCTGTAGAGACAATAAGTGTTTGTGTCCCAGAAACATTTTGTGACATGAAATCACAGCTGATTTTAAAGCCGTTATAATTGGTACTTTTATAATAACAATGTATGAAATGACAACAGAGTCGCTTACCTACTGGGACTCATCACCTGAATCTGCAGCTGCCCTCGGCCTCTAAGGAGCTTTATAACCACTTTCAGCTCATTATTTAGCTGTCTTTGCTGTTTTAGTTCACTCTCACCGCTCTCCAAGAGCTTTTCTTAAGTGAAAAATCTCTAAAAACCCCATTTTAAACTACCTGCTCAGCACCAAACAGCAGACAGACACGGTCAGCTACCGTCTGGTGAACACAGGGCAGCATTTAGCAGCTAAAGAGCCACACATTTCCCTCAGGAGCTGGTGGGGATCATAAACAGAGCTAAAAGAGAGTGGAAATTGAACTAAACCAGGTGGGCTCCCACACGGTTGAAATAATGCTAACGTTGCTCTGTAACTGCTTGATGTGTAAATAACCAACAGCTTGCTCTGAAATTCACCATATCAAGTTAAAATGTAATATGTCAGCGTTGTGTTAGTAACTTGTTTCAG